>NC_051215.1:51028783-51061283 GCF_015220715.1 Pygocentrus nattereri | reverse complement strand
GGTGGAGACCGGTCTGGAGGCCAGTTTAGCACCCAGACTCTCATCAGGGAGCCATGCTGCTGTAGCGCTCTGTGGCTTCTGAACGATAAACGGAAAACAAGCCGCGGTCTTTATCCCAGAGAACACAGAAACACAGAAATCTCCAGAAAGAGTTTCACATGCTGATCCGTCGGACCACAGGACGCTTTTCCACTTCCCCTCAGTCCATTTTAAAGGAGGTCAGGCCCAGAGAAGGCGGCAGCGTTTCTGGATCCTGTTTATTGATTATTGATTGATTGTTGATCGATTTCTTCTGTGCATTTTAGAGTTTTAACAGCATTTGTGGTCGCAGTGAAGAAGTGTTTTTACAGACGTGTTTTCAGAAGTGTTCCCGAGCCCATGCAGTGATTTCCACCGGAGGTCATGTCTGTTTTATGGAATAAGATCAGTCAATTACTTAATAAAAGCTGGAACGCAGCTGCAGCAGCTTTCAGGAAGTATCCTCAAAAAAGCGCTTGGTCTGCTATTCACGCAATTTTGCAATGAAAACTCACGGCTGGCGCTTCCTGCCTCGTAAGACTGATCCTCAGAAACCGGCCTCTCAGTGACTTCACGCAATGTCCGACACACCAGACGGCCACGCGTCCACCTCTACGGACGGCGCCCGAGAAGAAAAACCATTACTAACAGATCAGCACAAAACCGCCTGAGTAAGCAAAAGAAAAAGAAGCCTGAGAACGCCGGCAGCAGAGGCCTCAACAACAAGGGTATTACAAAATATCAGAAAACAAACAAACGAAATCCCGGCGGCTGCCATGAGACTAAAGTCTCAGGTGATAATTACTCGTGATTAACGATTCAACACAACAGTACAGAAACAAGCGGCCAATCAGGCTCGAGTACCACGCTTACTGAATAGCTGATACTTGTTGTACTGTCAAAATACTAAATAAATAAATAAATAAATCATTTGTGCTGCCCTCTTAATACGTTAGAGCACCAACCTTTAGGTCCTAATGGGCCTTAATGAACATTTTTACAGCTCTCACTTATTTACCTGTAATCGCTGCATCCCCACGCCCTCAATTTTGCATGTAGCGGCATAATATGACTGAAATCTAATGACTGTTAATGAACTAAGCTAAAATAACTGCCATCAGAAAACTGATTAGTGAATATGGGAAATCCCACTAGTGTTGGGTGCTGTGGTGTGAACTCCTTTCAGTTTAATCAAAATAGTTTTTTATATTAATTTGCTTCGATCATTTTGTTCTTTAAAAAACTTAAGTTGCATCTTAAGTTGCATTGCATGTTGACCCGAACTGACCAGAAATAAATGAAGTTTACCAAACGTTTTAATGATATTGAGCGGGTGTGTCGGCTGTTAATATAATAATTATTTAGCACAGAACTCACGATGACGTGGCCACGTTAGACCCAGCGGATTTCATGGAGAGGTGAAGAGGCTCATAACATTCATCCAAGTATGTTTTAGGACTATAACAATAACATAACTGCTTAGAATGAGTTCATATCATATTGAGCTCTACAGTGAACTATTAATAATAATAATAATAATAATAATATAGAACAGAACACTGCACTCTACCTTCATCTTTTCTGCCTGGATCTCAATAATCCAGAAAGTGTGTGAATTCATAATCATTAACCTAATTCAGATTAAATGATATATATAAACTCCACTTCTTTGCCTGATCAGGGCTTCATGATGCCTGTAACTAAAACACCCGACAGCAGGCTTCTCCGTTATTAAAGCTGTTTTTAATGTTTATTTTCAGATCAGACGATAACTCATGCATTTCCTTCAACCAGGAACGACTACAATTCAGTTCCACCTTAAACTGTGTAGCAGGCAACCAGAGTGTAACTGCAACTCCACGTGGAACAGGAAATTCAAATAAGCAAATCTGAAACCGTGTACTGTTTGTATTCAAGCGCAATGGTCCACTTATTTATCCCTGCCGCCGCACTGACTCGCTGCCCCCGCCGCACTGACTCGCTGCCTCTACTGTATCACCCCTATGTGGTATGAATGACAATAAAACCTCATCTTATCTCTTGTTTTGTAACTAATGCTGCATTTACTCTGCTCCCTGGGTGTTACGAGGGGTTTCCTGCTAAATCCAACTGAAATGTAGTCCTACTAAAAAATATCCGCTCGCATTTAAAATGCTGGAGGATCTACTGAGCTGCACATCACAACCACCGACCTCCTAAATTACAGCTTTCCAACAGAAGATAAAAACATACTGTTCACTGTAAGTCTAGATGACACTGCTGCTGTCGGAACGTTCATTTATTCATTTTTGGTCAAATTTCTTGTTTCATTTTTATGTTTTTGTCTTTCAGCTGAAGACCATGACAGTTCCTCTTCATTGTCCTGATTATATCATTTTTGTGATAAGTGAACTGTTCTCTCAGCCCTGTTCCTGCTCCTCAGAAGATCATTCATATTTCAAAACTTCTTACAGGAGAAGCAGAGGAAACGAGTAGTGAACGGCTGTAAGTGTACTGGGAAATTTCGTACTGGTATCAATACTGGCAGAAATTTCTCTGGTTTTGTTTTCTGGTAGGGAAGCGGCGCCACGCCTGGTCAGTTAAAACCTTTGTCCCCAATTTCCAATTTGCACAATTACGGTTTTACACGTCGCACGACCAGAACAAGTCTGTGTGCCCAGGCATGGATTTGAGTGAAAGTACTGAGGTGAGTAGGTGCTCGAATGTCTCTGAAATGAGGTCACAGCCTATTTTCTCATGTCTAATCTTCCTGGGTGAACCTGAACAGGCTAAAGCTGAAACGCTGAAAACATTCAGTTCTGCTGTCACTGCTGCACCACTAGCACTTCAGACACTGTTCAGACATCCTGTAGGAGAGAAAGCAGAGGTTCATCTGTTCACCTGAACAGAATAAACGTGTAATAATAAGAACAAATCCAGCGAACTGATTGTTTCATGCTGCTCCCTTCAGAAAAGCAGAGGCAGCACATCAGCTAAAACAGAGCCACACCAGCAACACTTCCGCCTTCATCCGACGGCTTCCGTCCTTCAGGGGGGGGTTTGGCAAACATCAGTTACTCGCAGTGAAGCGCTCGTCACACCATACGCTTCCCTTCCACCGCAGAGAGGGGTAAATGAACTTTAACACAGCGCTACGCCGTAGAAGAAACGAGCGGCAAAGGTTTGAACACTTTCCCTGCAGCACAAGACAAACGGCGCATGCAACCAAAGCTGGGTGAGGAGGAAACACGACGGCTGTGACTCGAGACGCGCATCACTGCTCTGAAATCAGGACTGGGTCAACTGAAATAACACACATTAGAAAAATGAATAAAGTGAAAAATAAAAGATCAATAAATATCTATATAAATATAAATATCCTACTGCCGTTACTGTTTAAGAAGCTCGGGCTTATCAAGCTTTGGAGCCACGATTTCCAGCTAGTGTTGAAATGGCGAAAAGGTCAGGAGTTCGCAGGCCAGCCAACTCAATTAGCACTAAATTAAAGGAGAATTCCACCATTTTTTAATTTCTGCACAATTAAATCTGGAAGATCTTTAAGTTCACAGCGTTCCGAGTTCACTGCGTCAGAACTGTTCACCGCGGTGGTGAAAGAAGCTGTTAAACGTCTCAAAAAGCTGCAATATAGCATTAATATATGAAAGGGCTGTAAATTTGCTGCCTGAAACGTGGTTTTCTGATTGTACTGAAAGAGGAATTTGGCCTAAAATGCATTATAATCTATTCGGAGCAGTGCACTCAGGGTATTATGAGGCAAAATAGTTCCCAGAGAATTTTTATTTATTATTTATTCTGTTTATTTTAGCATCATCAGCATTACACAAAGACTCAGAAGTCACTGGTAGGTTCACCGGTCATTTTGGACAGTAAGTGAAACGGCTGTGTTTGTGTTGTAGACATCACAGCCCTCGTTTCCTGGCAGCATAACTCTAAAGAGCCAGAGGTTTGCTGCAAACAAGTGCTATGAACTGAGCAACTCAAACACCAAAGACGTGCTTGGAGGAAAAAAGGAGCAGCATTTGATGCAAAGAACACAAGAACGTCCTCGCTCATGACTCAGACTGAGCCTTTCAGGGACGCTCCCTTTATACCCAGTCATGACACTCACCTGTTTCCAGTTAACCTGTTCACCTGTGGAATGTTCCAAACAGGTGTTTTTTGATTTGAGGTGTTTGGTTTAAAAGGATTTGCAGATCATCGTATTCTGTTTTTATTTATGTTTACACAACATCCCAACTTCACTGGAACTGGGGTTGTATTTTCTATGGGTATTATTTTTTTCTTCAGGTTATCACGTTTTCCTGAATGTAAATTGGGACGGTTAAGATTCTTTGTCCCCCCGTTTTGCGGGGGTGCCTCCTGTCTTCTGTAGAGGACAGCACGTTCATAAACGGCATGACTAATTATTGAGTTAGGAAAGTGTTACGGCACTTAAAGAAATGTGAAGAGGCTCTTTGGCTCGATTCTGTCTCCTGTTGGTCACTCACCACCGCAAAACTGCTGAATAGGCTGTGTAAACATACATGTGCCTTAACTTAAACAATAACTTAATTATGAAGGCAGATTAATATACATACGTTCTACGGTAAGCGACGCCATAATAAATCACCGGTTTCCCCAAAGACCTGCGGTAGATTTAATTACGCTGCAGTGTGTTCCGCACTTCTATGATTCGTTTGGTCACTTCGTTTAGGGGACGACCAGCGTGGCTGAACTATCGTGTCGGACACAAAGCACAATACCATTCGTGTCCAGACCTTCCTGGCCACGAAGTCACCAAGCAAATACCCAATCCTGACACGGTCTGGCCGTTACTTCCCAAAGCCATAAACGTCTGTACATGTTTTAACATTACCTGGTAGCTGCAGCAGGTAATTGTAAGGTTCTAGCAGAATCCTCTCAGTTGCTGCTCCCTCAAGGCCATCCATCCTTTATACTTCCACAAACTGGAAAAGTCTGAAAGTGTAAAAACAAAATGTATAAACAACAAGAAGACACAAAGCCTCTGTTGGTCTAGTTAGATTAGACAGCAGGTCGGAATCATTCGCTGCATTTTTCATGTGACAAAAAACTTGATTTACACAGAGCAAACATCTAGTGACATGACGTGTGAACTGGGAGAGTAACCGTGGCAACCAGTGGCTAAAAAGAACCACAAACACTTTCAGACACTGCACTTTAAATGGCTATGGAGAGTAAAGCTGGACCGCCACGTTAAAAAGAACCACGACACGCAGAATGCAGCATTTCTCCGAGCGCTGTTCACTCGTTTCTAGCCACCGCGTTTGTCTGGACTTTCCAAAACATCCAACTTTCGATGATAAAAAGTGTTAATGGTGCTTTCGAACACTGAAGTGTCTTTTTCGGAGAGCAGTGGTTTCGTCTGCTCCCAAGAGCTCGTCGATTTTTTCAGGTATGCACTGATATGGAATGTTTGGGTCAATATGATTAGCAATGATAATTTATTAAGGCTTATCAGGAAAATGAGTTCTGAGTCACAAATGTCATTCAAACTCCTCACAAAAAGCTCCAAGTCCTATCGCTCAAACCATCTGGCCAACGTTGCACAGCTGCTCCACAGCGTCCTGTTCTACTGGCCACGCTTCACCATGGAGATCACGAGCTGTGCTGGCACTAATAACATCCATCAGCGCTTTAAACGTTTTGGACCTGCAGCGTTTGCAGAACAAACACTTGATGGTAAACGTATTTGGCTTCATTCAGTCCCAACTTCATCTTTCCACTCTCCCTGGAACGGTTTCCCAGGCATTCCAACTGGAAATCTGCACTCTTGTAGTTACTGGTCATTGTTTGAGCGCCCTTGCCTCGCAAGAGGAAGTGATCATGAGGACGTCTACCATCTCTGGTCCAACTCAAAAAGGAACTAATGTGTGCAGCAGCACAGGCAGCTGACCGTTTACGTCTGACCGTGAATCCTTCAGCTCCTACCAACGATAATTTAGCAATCTATTGATCCATAATCAGTTCTAACCAAGTGAAAGACGACCGCACTAAATCACTTTAGCGTTAAAACCACACGGACAGACGCGGCAGAATGACCTGCCAGAAGATCCCTCAACGCGTTGGGTTTTGTGAACGACGCGGCTACGAGGATGAAACGTATGAAGTATGAATCACAGCCAGCTGGAAACAGTGAAGATAAAAATGGATCATCTCATCAACAAGGATGAAGGCAGCGCGGTGGGCAGCTCTGTCGCCTCAGAGCAAGAAGGGCCTGGGATCGATTCCCCAGCCGGGTGGTCAGTGACGTTTCTGAGGAGTTTGCATGTTCTTGGTTTTCTGCATGGGATTCCTCCCACAATCCACAGACATGCTGTCAGGTGAATTGGAGATGCTAGACGTGAAAGTGCCCTGTGATGATCCGACCAGGATGCTTCCCGCCTTCCAACGACCTTCAAACCAACAACTGTTGAGCTGTTGACCCAGGAGGCTCCAGAACACAAGCGGCTCCAGAACACAACGAAAACCCATCTTTCATAATCAAGACCGTTACGGCTGTGAATGATGGAGATCAATACGGTTTCCTGCAGGTTTCCTCCAGGAGGGGATGAAGAAATGAACATTTTACGGCCAAACTCAGACTGACCGATACGACGTACTGCTGCTGACTGGACAATGGAAGTACAGCTGGACAAAGAAAGACCAGATCCGTCCAGCCTACTGGTTCCTCTGTGGATCTTTAAGGATGTGAATGCTGCACAATAAACAAGCAAGATAGGAAAATGGGTGCCTCTGAACTTTGGTGTGGTTTTGAGAGTTCCTCGGACGGCAAAACGAGTGGTGAGGCTCGACTCAAAGCCCAGACAACCAAACTGAACCTCCCATTTCGGACACACTCAGAGAAGAACTAATTCACTGGAAAACTGTAAAAGACAATTATGACTGGAGAGCTGAAGTTAAAAGAGGACAGGCAACCAGATAAATACAATCAGAGGAATCATGAACCCCCCATTCAGAACCCCGAAGACCCCAAAAAATAAACGCCTTCCATGCAGTCGCCAAGAGTCCGAAACTACTAAACTACTAAATAACAGCAATGTAACATATATATTAATAACAGCAATCAACATATATTAATAACAGCAATGTAACATATTAATAACAACAATATAACATATATATTACATATAACATATTAATAACAGCAATATTAACTGCAGTTGTAAGAAGCCATTCATGGGTCCCAGCACATTTAAGCCCAATGAGGCTCCGGTAGAGTTCAGGCAAACCCGGAATAAAGCAGTGAAACACGGTGACCGCGGGTTTAAATCACCAGCTGAACAAGCTCCACACTCCTGCCCAGGACCACAGAGTTTTTATGAACCCACAACCTCCGTAATTACAGCCACCAAGCCACAGAGCAACTGCCCCCTGCCCAGCAGGACGGCAGGAGAAACATAAACGTTCATAATAATGTCAGGAAATGCAGGCAATGGGGTTTAAATCCGATTGAATGCGTTCACTATGGAATATTTCACAATCTTACAGCCCACTTTGGTGCTTGAACTCACATACTGCAGATATAAGGCCACAACTGGCCCAGGCCAACACCGTAACTCTTAGGACTACAGAATCCAAACATTATTTTTATAACTACTTCTCAACTTTCAATATTCATCACTGAGAGCTCCCACTGGAAAAGCGACCGTGTTCAAAATCTTTACATTTCTAATAAATGTACAGTCACAAAAACAACTGGCGCTGGGACTTATTCCCGTACCGTCAGCACCGAGGCAGAGAGGTCATTTCTCTGAAAACGATCCACTTCCAGTCTCCGCACTGTTTCTAGACCGATCTGGGGTCAGGATCACGATGACTGCCCGCAGGCCTTGTTCCGGTTTTCTTCAGTAACGGTTCTCGGTTTGCATTTAATGCTTTTGGCACCATCTATTGGTCAAAAAGTGGCGAAACGGGAAATTATGGAATATTTACTAACTTGGCACTGAATTGAGCGCTGTGGGGACCCACTGAGGCCTGACCAAGGCAAATGCTGTAAACTTCCTATATAACAGTCTATACATCCATTTTCTAAGCCGCTTCTCCATCAGGGTCGCGGGGCAGTCTATATATTATATATACATATATATACACATATATATACGTATTCAGGCCAAATATGGTCACAATCAGACTGCTGGCCATATAACCACCAAGACGGAATAACTCCAGCTGCACTGACTGATTCATGTGCTGCAGCCAAAATGCGCAAAAATCTATTTTCGTTCAGATTTCACAAACTGATTCAACTGTTTATCAATAAAAATGATAAACTAATTGATTACTGTGATTTATCAAACGTTCTGCAGTTTCAGAAAACCAGAAAGCATTCCTGAAGAACGGAAAACTGTCAGTGGACGGCAGCACAACAGCTCAACTCAATTCCTGCAAGACAAGACCAAAAGGACATACGCCAGATTTATGAACAGCGCCCCCTAAGGTCCATCCGAAAACAACTTTCCCCGGGGGTCTGTGCCGGATCGCGGACGCTGCACATAATTTCACCCCTCAAACTAGTGCGACAGCACCGAAGCCCAGACGTCGGCGGCGTGATCCATCGCTGACGTGCCGAGCCTGCTGATGTTACGAGTATTACAAAAGCCGCGGCCGAGCTTTTCCAGCTGGTAAACAACCTCACCAGACGCTCTCCCACCGTCCCAGGACACATCTGGGAGACGTTCTACTGTGTTTGTCGTGTTCTGACCATAAAGGACAGTTCAGGAATAACGGTGGACATTTATCGCGAGCGTCGAAATCGAATATGAACTTTGTTTATCGTGATAACGTTTTATCCATATCGCCCAGCTCTACTTCAAATCACAGAACACCACAACTCCAACCGCGAGGCCCGGAACTCACGCGCCACCCAGAGAAGCTGCTGGAGCAGTGATAAAGGGCTCCACTGCTGCCAGTGCAGGTGTCAGGAAACGATTACCTGGAAATAACCGAGCTACTCCGCTAGACCACTGCAGGGGGCCTGATGGGTGTGACTACAGTTCTCACCACGATCCAACACCTGAAACAAGCTTGTAGATTTTCATACATGATCGCTTTTCTTCACTTTCTCTTAACCGTAAAGAGAACATGAATCCATACCTGACCATAACAACTCAAAGCCACCTGCCTCTCGGCTTCAGTGGCTGTGGTGGTCAGCCAAGATAACGACTCTGCTGATCTGAAGGCCACATGAAGTTTGGAGGTCTGTAGTGATTGACTCTGCAGAAAGTCGGTGACCTCTGCGCACTATGCCCCTCAGCATCCGCTGACCGCTCTGTCATTTTACGTGGCCGACCACTTCGTGGCTGAGTTGCTGTCTGTAGAAGCAGTCTGCAGGCCTAGGGGCTCGGCTTTATACACCTGTGGCCATGGAAGTGACTGGAACACCTGGATTGAGTGATCTGGATGGGGGAGTGAGGACTTTTGGTAATATAGTGTGTGTCTAAGCGAACAGCTAATTACACACAGGGAAGTGAGAGGAACGTCTTATATCTCATACGGAAAACAGGCTCTGATCACTGAAGAGCGGAAACCATCCAGGGCTTTTTATCAAACACAGCGGCGTAGCTTCTTTACATTTAGATGCCTGTGCAAAATAAAAGTGTTCAGTTCCTGAGAAGCAGAACTGAAAGCGAAGGGCTGTACAGCACAAACACCGCGGCCTGACCGCAAGTACAAGTATTTAGTGACCGCCGCCGTGTTTAACGTCTCCGCGCGGCAGCCCATCACTGCGGCTCTCACTGCGGCTCTCACGATACACCCCGTGCGCTGGGACGGGAATAGGGTTAGGGTTAGCCTCAGTCTAATAAACGGGGAGGACCGGAGGCGAGAGAACTGCCAGACCGGGTTCCAGACCGGGTTCCAGACCAGGCTGCACGTGAAGCTGCAGGGTGAGGTCATATTTACTCTCAGTGTCCACGGGGGTCACTTTAATAGACTCTGCACGCCCCCTTTTCAGGGGTACACCACTCCACCTGAAAGAAGACCCCTGGAGCGTTTAACCCTAAGCGGATGTTTACTGCGCTGCGCGTGCGACTCAACGCGGAATTTACGAATAAATCGATGTTTATTTATTTAACGACGCTGACCGCGGCAGAGTCCAGTCGCTCAGGACAGCAGGGAAAATAAACGAGGTAATTAACAGGTTCTGACGCGTTTAACTCGAGCAGGACGCCACCGCCTCAACCCCTCAGACCTCCAAGCGGCGCAGCCAGCCGCCCTGCTCACTGACCAGCTGGGTGTCCGAGCATCACTACAGACAAACTCCGCGGAAACACAGGCGCCCAGAAACCTTCCGGCGAGGAGAGGCGCCGCGCTGACCGCAGCAACAGGTCACCGGTCACCGGCCCTCACGGCCAGCAGCTGCTCGGACCCGGAGCCCCGCTCATCAGCCCAGGCCCAAAACAGCTGGACCCCCCAACCACCCGGCAAAGGCTGCGGCAGGTCACGCGCACACATCTGGAATTACATCTGCATCCAGCCGGCTCTTCCCAGCACATCCCGCGGCTGCGCGCCGCTGCTCCTTCTTACCCAGGTGTAATGACGTAAACCCCACGCGCCACCCACCTTCCAGCGCGCGATGAGTAATCCGGGTACTTCCCCGGCTAGCGCTAGCAGGTTAGCCGAGGACGACCGTGCGCTTCCGCTGGGACCGCGGATCACTGGAAACTCGGCCGCGGCGACCCCGGAGGTCCTCCGCGCTCCCGTCCGACCAGCTTCTGACCAGAAACGCGGCGTCGTGCCGAAAGCGCGGCGGTCCCGTCGAGCGGCGCCGCTCAGCTGCGGATTCTCCGCTGCGCAGGGTGTAAATGCGCCATGGCGCCTGCGGAGTAAGCGCGCTAGAGTGGGCGGAGACAGGCGCCAGTGCGTCCAGCTCGCCAAGACTTGTGGGTAATGTAGTTCATACCATCTACGTAAACAAACAACACGCGTGCCACAGAGAACGTCAGTGCATTCTTCAGGACTACACTTCCCTGCTGCGCCTCATCCGAAGCCCACGTCACTTCTTTCAGAGACCGCGCTGTCCAATGAAATGCAAAGGGCGGCTGCCTCCATGCGTGAGAGCCAATGAATGGCGGGATCGGTCACAGGGGGCGGCGTCTGTGTACCTGTCAGTCATCCGCCGAGGGGTCGAGGATCGCCGCGGAGAGAAAGAGCCCGACGGGCGAGACGTTTCGTCGGACTCGCTTCCCGACGCGGATCCCGGGCTTTCGGCAGCGCTCGCGCGGTTCGGCAGCGGGACGGTCTTCTGTCCTCCGATGGATTAAAGCGGATCGGCGCCGCGCTGAAACCAGGGAGGCGCGTCTGTTTGCGTTCGTCAGGTAAGATCGCCGAGGAAAACTCTAATGTGGTATTAAGAGAGCACGGGTTGTGCTTTCTCGAGATGTTTGGGTTGTGCGCCTCAGTGTTTGAGCCACTGGCCGATACGATTCGAGGCAGGAGCGCCTCGATGTTTACGCGTGCCCGGCTCGGCCGGAGGGCTGGCTCACCTCGCTGCCGTGCCGCGGCGATGGGGATCGGCAGGTAAACAGCGTCGAAATAGCGGCGGCTTCAGCCTCGGCTCGCCAGCCCGGTGTCAGCGCGGCCCAGCGCGGCGCGGTTCGGGGACGTCTCTGTTTCGGTGCCGCTCGGTATCAGCAGCAGATGTTGGGCTGGAATTCACAAAACGACCCGAACGCTCAGCGCTGCTGCTCGGCATCGAGTAACTGGCTGGGGAAGCGCTGCCTCGCTGCCTCGCTGCCTCGCTGGATCGCCCTTACGTAAGGCTTTGTGCTGCACATCGATCTGAAACGTGTTTTGGTGGAGAGGCGAGCGGCGCTCGGATCCGGAGTCCAGCCCGTCGGTAAAGGCTGGAATTAGCGGATCTCTCTCCTCGCCCTGATCCGCTAAGCGGTCCACAGCGGCTCGGCTCGGCTCGGCCCGGCTCGGCTCTGCGTCTCCGTGCTTTCCGCTCATTCCAGTGTTTTTATTTCTGGTCCTCAAGCTTCGCGTTTCGAGTGTCACCCGGAGCAGAAATGGCTGCGAGTGTTTCTGCCGTCGGCAGCGGGCCGAGCAGCGGGCCGGGCAGCGGGGGGCTCCGGGTCTCGGTCAGCGATATTTGAGCGCGGACTAAACGCAGGACTGATTGTCTGGGGGTGACCCTGCTGGTGTATCGGAGCCCGGATGGACGCGCGTCTACGGGCTGGCCGTCATATTCACTGCTGTGCGGGGGGGCGGGGGGGGGGTGCATGGCAAGGAGCTGGACGGACGTCTTTACAGAACTTTAAGGCTTGACCTTGCCCCGCGAGCCTCTTCGTGGATTAATCGGTGACGGCTCTGCGTGTTTGTGGCTCCTACGGCTTTAATGGGAGTCTCTGGGCTCGGGGAGGCGGTCCGGGCTCGGGGAGGCGGTCCGGGCTCGGGGAACTCGCTGTCGTGCTGGAAGCGAGCGCGTCGCGTTAATCGGGACGGGAAACGCCGTTTCGGGCTGCCACGTCTGAATCGTCGCAGCCGTGGATTACTGGAGCGCCCGGGCGAATCTCCGGCCCTGTCCGGCGGTTCCGCCGCTTCCCGTGTCGGACCTGCTCGACCGTCTGCTGTGTGGCAGAGAAATGGCGTCATCGCTGTAGCGCCGCAGACATCGCGCGAGCTGGAGCTCGCGCCCGGTGCGGCTGCCGGACTTTCCCTCGGCGAGTGAAGCGTCCCGCGTCCCGGCGAGAGTCTCGGGCTCGGGGGTCACATTTACAGAGTTCTGCCGCCGCGGACAGGACGCGAGCGCGAGCGTTTAACAGTCCGCGTCCCAGCAGGCCGGGCAAGGTGACCGCTGGCTGCTGGACCGGCTCCGCGGGATCATCACGGAAGGCCACGGTTTCCCTGGTCGCCCGTGAACCGCCCGGAACGTGCAGGCCTGAATCGTTCGGTTCGGACCATCAGTACGTCCAGGGGGTCTTCTGGTGGGTGGGCTGCGCTTTCGAACCCGATTTCGATTGATTGGGTTGAAGCAATGCGCGCGCGCCGACCTTAGGCTCGGTTTAAACCCACGCCGTGCTGCAGTACAGAACCGCCTGCAGCCAACTTTCTCCAGAACCAGGCGCTGCCCGGCCTCCACTGGGCCCCGACCCAAACGCAGGACCCGACAGAGGCTTCGCTCGCGGCCGTTTACCGTCGCTTCCCGTGAATGAGACGCTGTCCTGCTTCTGACCTCCGT
Organism: Pygocentrus nattereri; assembly: GCF_015220715.1. Lineage (NCBI taxonomy): Eukaryota > Metazoa > Chordata > Actinopteri > Characiformes > Serrasalmidae > Pygocentrus > Pygocentrus nattereri. The sequence continues at coordinate 51,048,064 of NC_051215.1, read as the reverse complement.
GTTCGCTACGTCCACGCCAAGGATGCTGCTGGAAAACGGTCACTGTCGACACTGCCGCTGTTATTATTATTATTATTATTATTATTATTATTATTGTAGGAGATTGAAGAGCCGAGTAATTTGAGTATTTTTCTCTCTCAAAGCTGCAGATTGGAAACGCCGGTCCATCCAGGAGTGCTGTGTACGGAGATGAAGGTGGGCTATCCTGAAGCTTTCTTTGCTGCTCAGTGCTCAGTGTGTAGTGAAGAGCAGGGCCCTGTCTCCTGGAGACGCCCTCCTTCAGACAAGGTTCCTCACTAATCTTCAGCCTAATAAAGCCTAACGAACGCAACTGCGGCGCTTAGACTCCCCCGCTTAGACTCCCCGTTTAGACGCCCGCTTAGACTCCCCGCTTAGACGCCCGCTTAGACGCCCGCTTAGACTCCCCGTTTAGACGCCCGCTTAGACTCCCCGCTTAGACGCCCGCTTAGACTCCCCGCTTAGACGCCCGCTTAGACGCCCGCTTAGACTCCCCGCTTAGACGCCTGCTTAGACGCCCGCTTAGACTCCCCGCTTAGACTCCCCGCTTAGACGCCCGCTTAGACGCCCGCTTAGACTCCCCGCTTAGACGCCCGCTTAGACTCCCCGCTTAGACTCCCCGCTTAGACTCCCCGCTTAGACGCCTCGCTTAGACTCCCCGGTTAGACGCCCGCTTAGACTCCCCGCTTAGACGCCCTATTAGACTCCCCGCTTAGACGCCCCGGTTAGACGCCCCGCTTAGACTCCCCGCTTAGACGCCCCGCTTAGACTCCCCGGTTAGACTCCCCAGTTAGACGCCCCGCTTAGACGCCCCGCTTAGACTCCACGCTTAGACGCCCCGGTTATACGCCCCGGGTAAGACGCCCCGGTTAGACGCCCGCTTAGACGCCCGCTTAGACTCCCCGCTTAGACGCCTGCTTAGACTCCCCGCTTAGACTCCCCGCTTAGACGCCCGCTTAGACGCCCCGCTTAGACGCCCCGCTTAGACGCCCGCTTAGACTCCCCGCTTAGACTCCCCGCTTAGACGCCCGCTTAGACTCCCCGCTTAGACGCCCGCTTAGACTCCCCGCTTAGACTCCCCGCTTAGACTCCCCGCTTAGACGCCTCGCTTAGACTCCCCGGTTAGACGCCCGCTTAGACTCCCCGCTTAGACGCCCTATTAGACTCCCCGCTTAGACGCCCCGGTTAGACGCCCCGCTTAGACTCCCCGCTTAGACGCCCCGCTTAGACTCCCCGGTTAGACTCCCCAGTTAGACGCCCCGCTTAGACGCCCCGCTTAGACTCCACGCTTAGACGCCCCGGTTAGACGCCCCGGGTAAGACGCCCCGGTTAGACGCCCGCTTAGACGCCCGCTTAGACTCCCCGCTTAGACGCCTGCTTAGACGCCCGCTTAGACTCCCCGCTTAGACTCCCCGCTTAGACGCCCGCTTAGACTCCCCGCTTAGACTCCCCGCTTAGACGCCCGCTTAGACTCCCCGCTTAGACTCCCCGCTTAGACGCCCGCTTAGACTCCCCGCTTAGACGCCCGCTTAGACTCCCCGCTTAGACGCCTGCTTAGACTCCCCGCTTAGACTCCCCGCTTAGACGCCCGCTTAGACGCCCCGCTTAGACGCCCCGCTTAGACGCCCGCTTAGACTCCCCGCTTAGACTCCCCGCTTAGACGCCCGCTTAGACTCCCCGCTTAGACGCCCGCTTAGACTCCCCGCTTAGACTCCCCGCTTAGACTCCCCGCTTAGACGCCTCGCTTAGACTCCCCGGTTAGACGCCCGCTTAGACTCCCCGCTTAGACGCCCTATTAGACTCCCCGCTTAGACGCCCCGGTTAGACGCCCCGCTTAGACTCCCCGCTTAGACGCCCCGCTTAGACTCCCCGGTTAGACTCCCCAGTTAGACGCCCCGCTTAGACGCCCCGCTTAGACTCCACGCTTAGACGCCCCGGTTAGACGCCCCGGGTAAGACGCCCCGGTTAGACGCCCGCTTAGACGCCCGCTTAGACTCCCCGCTTAGACGCCTGCTTAGACGCCCGCTTAGACTCCCCGCTTAGACTCCCCGCTTAGACGCCCGCTTAGACTCCCCGCTTAGACTCCCCGCTTAGACGCCCGCTTAGACTCCCCGCTTAGACTCCCCGCTTAGACGCCCGCTTAGACTCCCCGCTTAGACGCCCGCTTAGACTCCCCGCTTAGACGCCCGCTTAGACTCCCCGCTTAGACTCCCCGCTTAGACTCCTCGCTTAGACTCCCCGGTTAGACGCCCGCTTAGACTCCCCGCTTAGACGCCCTATTAGACGCCCCGCTTAGACGCCCCGCTTAGACGCCCCGCTTAGACTCCCCGCTTAGACGCCCCGCTTAGACTCCCCGGTTAGACTCCCCAGTTAGACGCCCCGCTTAGACGCCCCGCTTAGACTCCACGCTTAGACGCCCCGGTTAGACGCCCCGGGTAAGACGCCCCGGTTAGACGCCCCGGTTAGACGCCCCGGTTAGACGCCCCGCTTAGACGCCCCGCTTAGACTCCCCGGTTAGACTCCCCAGTTAGACGCCCCGCTTAGACGCCCCGCTTAGACTCCACGCTTAGACGCCCCGGTTAGACGCCCCGGTTAGACGCCCCGGGTAAGACGCCCCGGGTAGACGCCCAGCTTAGACGCCCCGCTTAGACGCCCCGCTTAGACGCCCCGGTTAGACGCCCTGGTTAGACGCCCCGGTTAGACGCCCCGGCTACGGTCGATCCTCATGTGTGTTTGTCATAAGCATCGCGCTTTTGCAGGCAGTCAGTCGTGTGAAACGTGAGGAGGGGAAGAAAAAGAAGCCGTATTATGTAAATATGCAGAATGCGGAGCACTTAAGGCTTAATAACGCTCAGTAATGGCCAAGAGCAGCGGTCACCACCGCCACCTTGTTAGAGCTGAAAGAACTGCTTCATGTTCTGGTTTTATATGTAGTGTAATTTGGTTTATATATTTAACAAGTGATGCTTCAAACATCGCAAAAAAGACCAGAAAAGAACCAGAGGACTGCACCTCTGTCCGAAGGCTATTGGGTCAGAAGCTTGTCCTTGCGTGATGAAGAACCTTTGATGATGCAAAATCCCAAACTCAGCCTGTCCTGATGGAGCTTAGGCACGTAAGTTGCTGTGGTGATGTACTCTGGTAAAAAGCGGTGCGCTGTCGTGAGGCCGATACTCCAGGGTTAGGTCATTTCCGGAAGTTGGCTGACCAGCTGGCTGACCAGTCCTGATTTGTAGGTCTAACGTGAGTCTTGGCGCTGTCAGTGTGATTTGGGCTGTGTTCCCCAAGCTGTGCTGGGGACTGAACCGGAAGTGTCTGTCTGCTGTACCGATTATTTATATTTGCCTTGCATGCCTCTGTTGCTGGTGGTGGGTTAGGAATAGGACCTTGGTGGGACCTCACACGCGATCAGAAAGACGCCTGATTAAACCTGCTGGTCAGATTGTTAGGACGTGGAAAAGTGATAACCTGTGCACTGCTGTGGCCTTTGAAGATGCTGTAGCAGTGGATTTAATGGAAAGAGAAGCAGCGAAAGTTTAGTACCAGTCATCATTTCACTGCTTCCAAACGGCTGTTGCAAAGCCCACAGTAACGCATCTGCAGCCGAACCATTTTACGTCTAATTGCTACTTTTTTTATGAGCCTTTTGATTTTTACTCTTCAAAGTGAGCCACGCAGACGTTTGGACTGTGGCTGTGAGCAGGTGCTGGCGTCGTCTGTGAGCAGTTCAGAGTTCCAGTATTCAGACGCAGAAGAAAGTCTGTTTCTCTTCTTCTCTCTGGTTGACCGGGTATTCGTTGAGCTCCTCCTGATACCGATGTGTGGGAATAAGTCGGAATGCACAGCCGTGATTTAAAGTGTTTCACTGAAACAGAAGTAAACGACTACCGCAGCTTCAAAGTCAGTGGGTTCCGGATTTACCGTAGGTGCCAAATGTACCGCCTCATCTGCGAAATACGGTGACGTGGGTATTTAAGACTTGGTGGAGCTTGATAACTTGTCAGTACTGATTGTGGCAGCAACACGCAGAGTAAACGGCAGTGTTTATCATTATTGTGTAAAATCTCATCAAATTATGCCATAATATCCACAATATATACTTAAACCCTGAACAATGCGTGTTTCATTCCAGCTGACCTCAGCAGGTTTCAGTGGGGTTAGTGCCGTGTGTGGAGTGGGGAATTAAATTGTGTTCATAGTTCTGAGAGTGTTTTTTTTAATGTGTCACTACTGAGGGTTTTTTTCCTGTTTCAACCCCCAAAAAACACAAAGGCTTCTATTAATATAATTTGCAGTTTTGTTTGTGCTTTTGAATTAATGCTGTAATACTGATGATGCTTCAAAGGTGATAATTGCTATGTCCAGGAAAGGGAACTTGGGGAACTCGGAGAACTAGAGTACTAATTTAATTTTGAACTGGAGAAATAATATTAATAATTAAGTTGTAAAATAATTGGAATGTCAGGTCTGAAAGTCCGGGCCGGCGTTCACGTTGTTCCACTCTGTGCGTCTGACTGGCTAGTTTTGGTTTCGTATCGCAGTTTTTCTGGCACAGTAAAGAAACTGCGCGCAGGTCTTCGTCCTGTGGCCGTCACCTGTGGGCTGCGCCTCCCCGGGCGTGACGTTGATTGATTTGTGAAGAAGGATGAGTCTGATGATGATGTGTTGTCAGTTTGCCAGGCTTTTCCATTTAAATACAGAAATTCATATTTTCTCTCTCATCCGATCCAAAAATAAAGTAGAATTTTTGGCATTTTATGCACAACCCCCATGCCCCCCCCCCCATGTGCAACTTCCTATAATGGGTCAGAAAGTCCAAACCACCGCAGACGAACTGAACCATAGAGAAAACATCTGAAAACATCTCACTGGGTGGACTACATTTAGAATTTTGGTCTGAGGCGCTTCATTCACGCCTTCTTATTTTAGTCCAGACCAAACAGAACAATTCAACGATCCAGACCCAAGAATTTGTTTGTGAAGGCACCGTAAAGTTCTGTAGAAGACCGTGTCCGTGTTTCACGCTGGACCTGCTGCAGCTCAGGCTGTTTGACGGTGTCTGTGCTGATGAGCAGCGAGCGACGGAAACTCTGTCTTTTTCTTTGCCATTAAGTTTGTTTGTTTTTGTTTGTTTGTTTGTTTTTTGTTAGATTTTGAAATTTTACATTTTATTCTTTTTCTCTTTTAGCCAAAACAGTTTGTGGCTGAAATTTTGGTAATTCTGTGATTTCAGTAACCTAAACAAATGAAAGGCCGCATTGCAGCTGGACTGGATCTGAAATGTGTCCCTGGACCGAAGTGTGAACTCATCCTGAATAAGCGAGTCTGTAACCAGATGCATTAACACCACGTTATTAATATACGACTTTAAAAGCTGGAGGTCTTTAACTCTCGCAGCAGCTGTTGTCTTGTTCTGTAGTTTTAAAGTCACTACTGTTGTTCCAAACAGTTAAACTGTAGTTAATTATAACCTTTCAGTGGAAAACGGTCGATTTCCTTTCATTCTCAGCTGCATCTTAAGTGGCGGAGCCGTTATGGGCTGCGTGATGCACAGGCGTTCCGATCACACGTTTCCATAGAAGCTGTAGGCTGTAAGTAAAATGGAAGAATGTAATATTAACTATTAAATGAACTAAAATTATGAGGTCAAATGAAATTCTATTTTCAGATATGTAAATAAATGCAAAGCATTCTTGTTTTTGTAAGGTTAACATGAATCTTTGACTCTGGATTTTCGAACATCGTTAGCTAAATTATATCGTGATCTGTTGGCCGAGAAAAGACCGCTGAACTTGTGGACGTTGGTAGGGTCTAAACTGGTCTGCCTCTTGTAATCAGTGTTCCAGAAAGTTCTCAGGGAAGTGATTTTTAGTCATGGAGTTTGAATATTATACCTCTTTTTATGGGCCAACAGCACCGTGCTGATAAATCCTCACAGAGCTTCTAGAACCTGTGAGGAGACATTTTCCATTCATGGCGCTGCATGACGCTGCGTGACGAGTCAGAGCACCGAGGGGTAAATGCCCTCGCCAGGCTTCTCTAGAGGATCTTTACCAAAGCGCTTCACATCCTTCCTGTTTCTTTACTATTGTTTCTTTTTCTTTATTCTTGGGTCTGCAGTCTTGACCAAACTGTGCAGCCGCTCCGACGTTTGAGGAAATCTTCTAATTCCTCGAAGACTCTTTTGTGTGTGTTATAACGCGTCGACCCTGTGTCGTGATGCGATTTGATGGAATACCCTAAGAGCACCTGTGGCATTGTGTGACAGTCTTAGACACATGACACAAATATTAACCTGTGAAGAAATTGTAAACGGTATGGAAGTAATCGAAGGAACGGCTGCAGATCCCGTCGATGCCCTCTGTGAAACGTGGTGGTGTGCGAGTGGAACTGATGTCCATGTGGATCTGGATCACGCAACTAAAGCAAGTTTTTAAGTCATTCTGGGTTCCAGACTAAGCAGGTCAATGACCGTGGCCAGTAATAACTGTTGATTAGCATCCTGATGTGTCCAATTCCGATAATTATAACCAACTGTTGACACTTTTTTTCCATTTTAAGGCTTTAAAAAATTTGGAGCAAAAGACAAATATAATATTATAGATCGTTGATTCATTTTACATAGTCCAGACCGTGAAATCACACGATTATTGTATTAATGTAAATTTTATGTAAATATTTTAGATTATTTACTTAAATTTATATAAAATATATTTATATTTAAGATGCTCTAATTCAAGAGCCATTTGCAGTGGTATGAGTGCCTCATTAAGGGTTTTACAGTGAAATTTCTGCCTGGACGAGGAATCGAACCTCCTTTTTTTCATGTGTGGTGGTGCGATCCACTGTATTGTCCACTGATCGAGCTTGTGACTGCCTGAACGCATGTTTAAGCTAAAAACAGGACACAGAATCATTGGTTGTAAAGATCAACTAGTTTCTAAGTCTAACGGCAATAATCCCTTTTTTTCTGTTACCAGTGAGTAGAACAGCAGCCACTGCTACATCATGCACCCCATCACCTCCCCTGAATTTAACCGAGAACAACTGAAATACAACCTGGGCGTACGCCGGCCTCTTCGTTTCTGACTGATTTCACACTTATTTTGTCATGAGGGCATGAGCTCTAGGGGTGGGAATAAGGCGAAGTATTTGAAATGGTCCGTAATGAATTTACTTCCAATATATTTTATTAATAAACCAAACCGAGCGACGTGGCAAGCAGGGGTGCAATGATTATTCGTCTAAATCGGTGACCAAATGACTGGGCAGCTAATTTACTAGTCGATTACGCCTGTTTCTCGCGCTCAGTAGGTTTGACATTTCCGCTTACTGGAGAGTTGACGAACGTGTCGGCCTCAAGAACAAAATCCTCAGAAGTGTGCGAGCGATTTACGCTGGACGCTGGACGCTGGACGCTGTAGCTTGGCTCCAAACTGCACCACGGCATGAAAGCTCTGGCTCTCCACGGCTCAGCGAAAACGCCAATCCTTGTCAGTAAAGTTTGCGATGGAGTTTGTAATTTGCTTCGTCCTTTTGCTTCGGAAGCTTTGACATTGCTTGCTCAGTGGTCCTCTGGTTGACAGGAACTACAGGGTTTTCCCTCCATAGAGGCCACAATACTTCCATACGCTAGCTCAAGGGTCCGCAACCTGTGGCTCTTCTGCTGGCCTGTCGTGGCTCCACATCAGAATCAGATCAGTGGGTAATAATAAAAGAATCCTCCTTTACAGTAAAATAAAGCTCTGCTGATCGTCCTACGCAGTTTAACAGCAAGTGGTCTTAAACGCCGGAGTTAACGCCGCCTAAAACGTGGAAAACTGGACTGGAGTGTTGTGGCTCCCAGGGTGGCTTGACTTTTGTTGAAGGGATAAAATGGCTCTTATTAGCATTTGAGTTTCTGACCCCTGCACTGGCTTTTGTTGTAGCGTGTGCGCCAGAGCCCGTCCGGCACTGCAAACGTCCGCCTTTTGCGTTCCGTCAACATAATCAATAAAAATTTAGAACATCGAATCGTCGGCGTCCGTTAGGTGGAGCACATGGAGCACCAGTAAATCTGCGTTCTGCCCCTGACTACCGTTGCCATTGTTATAATGCGAATTCACTACAATACCCATAATGCAGTGCCCTCAAACCCCAACACTAAGGTTGTAAACAAAAGGCTTGATGTATTTCCTACATTAAGGCTGGTAGTTCAGTCAGTTTAGTTTCTTCTGTTGTGAAAGTGCTGAGCCTGTAGTGCAGTGAGACGAATGCGTACCTGATGTGCTTCTGTTGATCGCAGTGCTTTTCCTCGGAAAATGCGGAAATGCACTTTTCTCCGTGACTTCTTTTTCCGTGTGGTGGGCGTGTCTGTGAACCAGCACCCGTACGGAGTTGAGTCGTATATCCCAGATAACCGTCTGGTGTATACAACCTTCTGACGCGCACGGTAAGCGGTGATCACAGAAGTGCATGAAGTGTTTCGCCATCAGGTTGATCAGTTCTCACTGGCAGAGGAGGTGAAAGGTCACATCGAATGTCCAGGTTTTGACTCATAAATATGAAATTGCTGACCGTTCCAGTACAGGTACAGGTACAGGTAGGAAAACTGGTATTTCTCAGCATCCCTCAAAAGCGGCTTGAATGCAGCGCTCAGGTGCTCATGGGAAGGTTGTATTTACCAGCTTGTTAACTAGAAAGTGTGACTTCACTCAGTTCGGGCGTGTTTTCATGGACAGGCCTTGTACACGGAGGAAGAAAGCATGGAGGTCCAGAGAGACATGCATATCCTGCTTTTCCTTCGCCGTAGTGAAAGGCGCCGGGGTCTGACGGAAGCGCATCACGTCTATATTTTTCACATTCGCATAAAAGGTTAAAGGTCGCTTTATACGTCACACATCACGGAGGTATGCATCATCTAGGATCGCGAGACGTCCGGTCGAGCTAAATTTACAGGTAGTTATATTTCCAAGTTTCTGACAGGACTTGATTGCAGTCCAGCTCTCATGTATTAGCGGAGTTACAACTCGAGTCACTTACTCACAAGGCAGACTTGAATCTGTGAGTCGAGTCAACATGCAAGTCGAGTCTCTGTCCTCGTTAGAAAATGAGGCAAAAAGAAGGCAAAACCTTTTACACAGGGTATAAAGTTTCATCTACGAGAAACAATCCAACCCCCAGACCTCCTGCGCTATCACATGACCGAGTTCAACTGGAGCTGACCTGTTCAGCTGTTTAGAGGAACTGGGGGTGGATGCGTGTGAAACGCCGACATCACCGTGAGAGCTGGATAAATGCTGTACTGCTAAGTCGGAGCTGTAGAGAGGCTGCCTTGGCGTTCGCGTTGGTGATGCAGGCTCTCGTTTGCCTCGCTCAGCGGCAGCTCCTCTGTCTGTGGTGCAGTGCACACGTGGCACGCGTTCGCTCTTCAGTCTTTCTGTCTCTTAGTTCTCTAACTGGCTGGTGCCTGAATCACGTGTTGAGTTATACCTGCATTGCTGTTCATCTCATGCTGCAGGATTTAATGTTTTGAGTCATAAAATCAGATGTTTGCAAAATATCTCTCTGGTACTGGATTGGAAAGGTTGACTCCTCGTTCATCCTCCACGGTGTCAAACGCTTCCAACTGAGGCCTGACCTGGAAAATCCACGCAGGCTGTGAAAACGCTTTGGAGAGGACAGATCAGGGTTACAGTTTGGCTGAAATCATCAAGAGAAAACCCGAAACATCTAGGAACTAAAAATGACTTCATGAGCTACAGGCCTGGCGAAGTGTCTCGTGATGTCTGTGAGTTGTAGACTTGCATTTATAAATGTGTGTGTGTGTGTGCGCGCGTGTGCGTGTGCGTGTGCGTGCGCGTGCGTGTGCGTGTGTGCGTGTGTGTGTGTGTGTGTGTGTGTGCGTGCCTGTGGCAAAACACTGTCTCTGACATTAAGCAGTATATTCATAATTATAACTCTACAAGTTTTAGAAGTCTAGTTTTCTGGTGACGGCTCTCGCTGTACGGCTGAATTACTCATTGTGTACAGCCAAAGCTGCAATTTATGTACTCACACTGTACGAAAACACTCGGTCTGACTGACATGGTGTGACATGGGTGCTCACACTGCATGTGAAGCGTAGCCGCTGCAGACGGTTCTGTCTACACACAGTTTTCAATAAAGCTGTTTCATGCAAAACAATACGCTGTGCCTGCAAGTCAGACAGAAACATGATGTGAATCTCAAATTTCTCCCCACTGCCTGCATAGTGCTCATATTACAACAGCTTCTCTCGCACCCCTGAAGGGCATCACATGCCTAGTAAATGCCTTCAGCCATGTGTGTGCACTTCTACAGGTGTAGGAGCCGATTGTGCACTACGTAGGAAGGATGGGGCGGTTTGGGATTCTGCTGCTGACGAATTGTGAACGGCTGAAGAACGTGCTACAGACTGTTCTACAAAGACGAGAAAAATCACCATATTTGTTTATACCTCGCAATTCAACTCCGTCAAACGGAGCAAAGTCAGCATATGCAGACGCTTTCCTCCATGCAGGAGCGGTGGAGTAATTGTGTGATTTTTGAACTTTAGTTCAAAGCCCCTTAAATCCCCTTTCTTCCCCGTTCTGAGTCGTCTTGACCACCTCTACACGCCTAAATGCAGTGAGCTGCGGCCGTGTGATTGGCTGATTAGCTGTTTGTGATAACAAGCAACTGAACAGACGTACCTAATAAAGTGGCTGGTGTGTGTGTGTGTGTGTATATGTACGTAATTTAAGGGACCCTTATTAGTCCCACAAGGGGGAATTTTCACCTCTGCATTTAACCCATCCATGAAGTGAAGCACCACCAACACACTAGGGGGCTGTGATCACGCTTGCCTGGAGTGGTGGGCAGCCCTATCTGCAGCGCCCGGGGAGCAGTTGGGGGTGAGGCGTCTTGCTCAAGGACACCTCAGTCATGGACTGTCAGTGCTGGGGATCAAACCGACGACCTTCTGGTTACAGGGCTGGTTCCCTGACCTCCAGCCCACGACTGCCCCATGTACATGGTACACACACATATGTGTGTACACACATGCATGCGGACGCACGTGGACACATGCGTACACACACACACACACACACACACACACACACACACAGAGACATTTACTGATTAAAAATCTATTGTTCCCACCACATGCGTGGCTACTGCAGCTGATGACTGTTAGTTTGATCTGTAACATCAAAGTTCTTTACATGTAATTATCGACCACACAAGCTGCTTTTACTTTATCATTTGTGGACAAATACAGAAAAGCAGCCTTGGGCTGCCATATAAATGAGTTTTTATTCCTTTGTTTCTGCCCCTTTCAGAAACCCCTTCTGTTGCTGTGTGTTTATAATAATCATTGTGTTTTTCATTTGTTGAATGAAACACTGCCAGATTAATAACCATAGGTTTTCTGTTCACTACCGACTGAGTGATGAAAGTCCTAATAGACCAGCTAATCAAGTCAGAAAGTAGTGGTTAATAGTTCCAGTAAATCGAGAAAGGAAGCGGTGGAGACGAGTGGGTACGAGCGTAAGAGAAGCGTTTCTGTAGAGCTGTGCGTAATGTACATTTTATACTTTTGATCCTGACAACAGGAACCATATTTGAGCCCAGTGCATCAGAACAGCCCACTTTTGATCATGTTTTGTGTCTCAGACGCTGTTTTTAATCACCTGAACACACAGCCACAGTCAGACGTACGTCTCTGATAGGGTCTTTGTAAAGTGGGCCGTAGAGAGACTGTGCTGTTCTGCCCATGTGCATTACGGTGTGGTGTGGGTTTCAGTGCACAGTGGGGCCCAGTGTGTTCTGGTTGCTGCTCGGAGGCTCAGAATCTTGTTTTGAATGGAACAGATTTACTGATCACTGTTTATAGACGTGTTTGTCTGTAGGGGCTCCGTTTCACAGGGCGTGTCAGACAGAGCGTTTCCATACAGTGTGCGCGTATAAGTTGTTGATGGGTTGAACACGGTGGTCTCTTCTATTTTATCGTGCGATTCGTCACTAAGGAACAATATTTCTATAGCGCAGTGGATGTCTACTGGAAACATGTCAAAACCGGACGTTTAAAGCCGACCGTCCATCAGAGACCTGTTGTTCATTAGAATGACACCATACACTTGGCATCAGGTGGCACTGGATGTTGGTTGGTGTTTTTTTTAATTAATTATTTTATTTATTTTTAAGAGTATGACTGAATAAGAATACTGGCTGAGTCCAGATAATAATACTGGTCCTGGTTGCATTAAACGGTGTGTTGTTTGTTTTAATGTGAAGATAAGTTCACATCCTATTTTATATTGTTTGCTTTATTTTATTTTTCCCAGGATTGGTGTGAACTAAAAATGGAAATTATGCTCTGAAGTCTGTAGGAAGAAATGCCATATTAAAGTTGGTTCAGTGTCTTAGGAGCTTATTTGCACTCGTCGAAACACACAACAGCAGCCAGTGGGCGCCTGCTGACGTCAGCTTCCCTGTGGGTTCTGCTGTAAGTGAGGTTTGTCATGCGGTTTATCTGTTGTTCTCAGAGCACAGAGGAATGCATTGTTTGATAACTGACTGTACACTGCAGATGTGTTGACATAAGGTTGAAAACGCTGTTTTGTTGGAGTCACTAGTCGTGCGTGAGAGTCGCTTCATCGTCTGTCTGGAGTGCTGCACGTGAAGGAGTCGAGGGCAGCGGCGGGATCCGTTTTCATGTTGACCTTTCACCTGATCGTGTATCCGCTGGATCCCAACACAGTAAAGCACTGCTGTTCGTAGTGCAAAGCAAATGTGTTTCAACGTGGGAAGCATCTTCTGCCTTATCTCCACTAAGCTGTAAAACTACTGAGGTTGAGAACTGCCAACTCCACAGTGGCGTGTTGTGATGTTTGTAGTATCAGCCTCCATGTAAATCTGCAGAGCACGTGGCGCGTCGCCTCTCCCTCTCTTGGCAGGTTTCCTGATTGGAATTCGAATGTGGCCGAACGTTTCAGAGAAAAGTGGACGGACCGGGCTTTGATGGATTTTACAGAGTGAGTTAGTTGTTGTTCAGATTGTTCTGTGAGCAGCTTAAATAGATTTGAAAAGAATTCAACGATACAAAACAAAGAACTGCTGCTGCCCCGAGTGTTTACTGTTTAATGCAATACACAGGCGAGGTCCAGCCAGACGGACACCATTACATATGCTGCCTGTAAGTGTGGCTGATAAAAGCAAAAGTATAACATGAAGACATTTTGATGATACACTGTGTATCGTGCATTTATGATGATATTTAGTGTTTTTGTATTTGCAGAAGTAAAGAATTTAAGAAGGAACTGGGGGAGTTTCAGGCTGTCAGCAGCGTAATACAGTCAGATGATTAGATAATGGGATGGCATCCAAGTAGCTCTTTGTACAGGAGCTATTAATATTCGTCTGGTACAGAAGTGGATTGGCCTCTGGATTTCTTTTAAAAATCACAGCATCACTGCACATTTCAGCTAAACAGTTAATAGAACTGATCTCCGGTTCTAAAGGGTCCAAGTTCAAATGTTATTTCTCTGTCATGTTGGAGGACGTCGTGGATACGTGGCGGCCGTGAAGGTGCAAACGGAAAACCTGTGAAGCATCGCAGTTTCGTTCATCTTATCTCAGGCCTTTAGTCTCAGGCTTCTTCACAGGACTAATACTCATTTTTGAGCTTTCCTCATTAACCAAGGCAGCCTAATTAGTGAAGCCAAGTGGCCTTTGCATGTCTGGAGCACGTATTTGTAGACAGTAGCACAAGAAGTTTGTTTGGTGTAGTGAAGCTGTTCAAGTGCAACACACGCCTTCCACCCGTAATGGAACTTGCCCGTGCCCGTTTTATCAGGGCATGCTGTTCACAGCAGCATCAGCTGACCTGTTGACCCATTAACAGTGTAGCGGTCATAGGCCTGTTACAGTCATTACAGTCATGTGATCGCACTTATTAGAGCAGTTATTTATGTAATTATTTCATGGGCACAGTTGTATTCCATGGGTGTGAGCTGTCAGTCGTGTTTGTCGGATGTTTTAAATGGTCATGTTTACGTCAACAAACAGAATGTGAGCTCGCTGCTCTTTCATCAGTTTGGGTTAAAGGAAATGCATAAAATGCACTAATTGACAAGAGACTGAAATCTTCCAGCGTCTGACTGATGCTGTGATGCATTAGGATCGCAGTGTTGGGTGTTTTTAGGCCCAGGCCCATTTCACCCCTTGCCCCGAACACTTAGCCCTACCCCTCTGTTTTGCGCGTTCACGTGGAGGGGTAGGTTGTCCCGCTTTGCTCTTGAGATGGAGGGGTAGGTTGTCCCGCTTTGCTCTTGAGATGGAGGGGTAGGTTGTCCCGCTTTGCTCTTGAGATGGAGGGGTAGGTTGTCCCGCTTTGCTCTTGAGATGGAGGGGTAGGTTGTCCCGCTTTGCTCTTGAGATGGAGGGGTAGGTTGTCCCGCTTTGCTCTTGAGATGGAGGGGTGGAAGGAGCGAGGGGCTTTAAGAAGCTGCCTGTGTGGCTTCTCTCGGCCATAAGCTGTAGGGCTGACTTCAGGATTTTCTTTACATGAATTGAATCGAAAATGAATGCCGACGTGCTTTTGAGCTTCAGCTTGTCTCCGTAAACTCGCTGCTTCTCTAATCTGGAGAAGTTCCTCTGATAATCTTCTACGACGTTGTTCTCAGGTAAATTATTATTTATTTATTTATTTATATATTATTTATTATCAGGTTATAACTACTGTATGTTGTCTGTTCAATTTAGCTATAGTCGTGAATTTTTAGCTAGAAAATATCATGCTAATTATTTTCATACGCATCGCCCCGCCCCGCCCTGAGGATGGCGTTACGCAGTGAGAGCAGTATGGTGCACCAAAGGCTTTGCCACAGTGGACGTTTGGGGGCTGAACATTGTTCAGTTCGCAGTAAAGGCTTCATGAAATATTGAGGTGTTTGTTGGCTTGAAGCACCCACAGCTCCCTTCTTCCACCGACCCAGTGCGGCAGTGTTGTGTAATCGCAGTAAATAAAGCCGTTCCTTGAAAGTGTCTGACCTGAGTGTTTTCTGTGGATGCTGATGGTTTAAATGGGACGTCTGTGAGACAAATGCATCGGTGACCCTGTGTCATTACAGTCCAGCTGATGTGACTGAAAACTCCTGCTGCAGTGGTCTGCCTGGTCCCTTCTCCACCCAGCTGATAATGGAAAATGACCTCATTTATGAATTTTCATTAGTCAAGTTGAAGCAATCTTGTGAAAATGAAGTGATGCATGAATTCCGATTGTAAAAATAATGATGCTCATGTCCTTTATGTGCACACTTCAGTTTAGATAGCCTTGTTTGTTTATCTGTGATATTTGTTGTGCTATCAGAACAAACTATGGGGAATTTGTAAGAATACTTAACACTCAGGAAGCTTTATTAATTCTGCACTATATACACTCACCGGCCACTTTATTAGGCACACCTTGCTGGTAAAAGGTTGGACCCCCTTTTGCCTTCAGAACTGCCTTAATTCTTCATGGCAGACTTTCAACAAGGTGATGGAAACGTTCCTCAGAGATTTTGGTCCTTATTAACATGATGACATCACGCAGTAGCTGCAGATTTGTCGGCTGCACATCTATGATGCGAATCTCCCGTTCCACCACATCCCAGAGGTGCTCTGTTGGGTTGAGATCTGGTGACTGTGGAGGCCACTGGAGTTCAGTGAACTCATTGTCGTGTTCAAGAAACCAGTTTGAGATGATATGAGCTTTGTGACATGGTGCATTATCCTGCTGGAAGTAGCCATCAGAAGATGGGTACACTGTGGTCATAAAGGGATGGACATGGTCAGCAGCAATACTCAGGTGGGCTGTGGCAATTTAACGATGCTCAATTGGTACTAAGGGGCCCAAAGTGTGAAAATATCCCCCACGCCATCACACCACCACCACCACCACCACCACCAGCCTGAACCACTGATACAACGCAGGATGGATCCATGCTTTCCTGCTGACCCGACCATCTGAATGTTGCAGCTGAAATCGAGACTCATTTTTCCGATCTTCTATTGTCCGATTTCGGTGAGCCCGTGCGAATTGTAGTCCGTTTCCTGTTCTTAGCTGACAGGAGTGGCACCCGGTGTGGTCTCCTGCTGCTGTAGCCCATCTCTGCGTTCCTTGGTTGTAACAAGTGGTTATTTGAGTTCCTGCTGCCTTTCTATCATCTGGAACCAGTCTGTCCATTCTTCTCTGACCTCTCACATCAACAAGGCATTTTCGTCCACACAACTGACCGCTCACTGGATGTTTCCGCAGTAATGTAAGTCACAGATGTTGTAGGGCCTAAAAATGAACACATTTCATTGTAAAATATTGCCGCATACTGTAATAGTTGGCTAGTTAGTTTTCCTAGCTGTACTAACGAAGCTAGGTGGTTAATTTTCCATTGACTGTTTTCCGTAAAACTGAGTTTGCCGATATGTGACGTCACCATATGAACAACATGCAGGTATTTCCCTTTCACCATAAATGAAAAATAATGAGCCAAATTAGCTGCACATGCGTTTTTTTTTTGTAAGAATACACATAAAACAGAAGAAATGAGTTGCAAAAGTTTGGGCACTGCTGGTCAGGTTGGTTTGGTTTGAAGTGAACAGAAAAGCTCTTAACTAGGCTGGGAGGAGTCGCGAGAGCAGGGCACCCAGACAGACCTCAGCAAACCAGGAGAGCACTTTGATGAATTCTTGTAAGCTCTGCTGAATGGCGCCACCTGCAGGACGTGAAAGACGGGCTGGTTTATAAATTTCTGTTGGGCAGTTCGTTACGGAGGACGTGTCCTGATTACTTGCTAAACGTGGGGCAGTTTATGGTTTGGGTGAAGTGCTGACTAACGCAGGTGGAAGTGAGTCGACTTATTTAAATGTTCTTCTGTAATTTCTTTAGAGGCTCTGGGTGACGAAACAGGATCACAAAATATTTTTAATCCAGAAAAGAAATAAATAAAAGAACTCCTGCTTTATAGAAAACGCTCTTCTACACATTTTAATTCATTTTTTTTATTTACAGTATTGAGAGGGGGGATCAATTCTGGCCTGTGAGAAAGTTTTCTAATGTTTTATTTTTTGTGCTTTAGGAACTTTAGGAAATAAATAAATATTGTACACATTTTCTTATTAACTTCTTTTCAATTAAAAAATGTAATTGGACGGGAGGTATAATTTATACATATGACTGTAGCTGATTCTGTTGAAGTAGATCAGTGATAGTGGTATAATATTTTCTTTCTTTCTGAGGCTAAAATGGACAGAATGTACCAGCGAAACAGTCAAATAAAACATGGGAAATTTAGGGCTTTAGCATTTGCACAAATAAAGTCTTTAAGAAGCAACCGCAGCGCATTTATTCATGATGCTTGCAGTTCTGGGTTCCTGATAAACCGAATGTCTCTCTAACTATAACGTCGCTATATTACCTACCACTAGTGGCGTCAGAGAGCGAGTGGGCAGTGCTGTTATGTGATCTTGATGAACACTTGCCCCGTGTCTGGTGAAGATCTGTTTGGCGGAGAGCCGCAGGAAAGAGGGGTGAAGGAGGTCTGGCTGAGTGCTGTTCACTTTGGCAGTCCTTTTCTGTCCTTGGACACACTGAGAGGGATTGTACTGGTCAGTGTCTCACTGCATTGCTGCGTTAGGCATAGATTAGTATACAACATGGTACCAGACACGAGCATTATAACGATATAGAGCTCACCGTATGGAATGCCGTGATGAGCCCGAGTCACGTGCAGCTCTGCTCCTCAGACAAACTAATTCAGCAGCTCAAATAACTCCTAAAACCTGCTCCAGAAGCGGTGATCGGGCTGCTTTGCTGCCGCTTGCATTATACCCCAGTAATGGGATCTGAAGAAGCTGGTGTAGTCGCAGTCATTTGATTATTTTTATACATTATGATGTCAAACAGAAGACCTCTCACTCTTCCCCCTCCCCTCCCCTCCCCTCCTCCCTTTTCTGGGATGAGAAACTGGAAAGTGGCCTTCTTCTGATGTCCATTTCATCGACTAAGGGTGCACTTCCTGACCTCATTACGAGTGTTTGGTTCCCTGAGGGCAGCCACTGGTCTGCTGACCTGGTCTCTCTGAGTCTGTCAGAATGCCTGGATGAAGTGAGCTAGCTGAGCAACCAGAATTCAGGTGGTGCTGGGTAGGGAGGCAGATACGGATTTCTGACCGTGAAGATCTGGCCCATCGCGATGAACGGGTGTTGTGTTTTTATTTATTTGGGGTTTCTTTCATTTTAAAATAAGATGACTGACCGACCGACTGACCTACTATCCACTGACCTACCTGTTGGGTGATCTAAAGGATGTGCTTAGATAAAGTTAGCCTACCGGCTTGTTGATGGTTTTGACGTTGAGCTGTGAGTTCCTTGTGAGTTCCTTGTGAGTTCCTTGTGAGTTCCTTGTGAGTTCATCCAAACCTTTTTTTGGCGTCTGGAATGCCATAAGAAGAGCTGCACATTTCTTAGTGCCACCTTTTTTACATTTTAATGTATAAGGACGATCATTACAGGAATTTTGTGTCCATGCTGATATTTAGCATTACGTTTGCGTTCGGCATTCCAGATAAATGTAAGGAGTTTACAGACTGTTAGAACAGCACTACAGTGAATGAAGTGCAGCTCTTTTTCAGCACATTAGCCGAGCAAACATCCTGCTCTTTCAGAAGAAACCAACTGATTCGTCTAATATAACCGCTTGGGTTACCAGTCAAATCTAAACATTGCTCTGATGCTGAACTACGATTCCAACAATTCCAATGTCTTTTATATCTGATATCATAAGAGCCCTAGCATTAGCTCGTTGCTGCTAGCAGAGCAGTGAGGTCATCAGGGGTCACCCTCCTTGGCATTTGTTTCCTAAATAAATAAAGGACTTACTGAAAACGCCTGGGTTGAAATTGGGATGATGCCTCTTGGCCAAGCACGAGTTGATCTGTAGGAGCGTTTTAAACGCTGCCCGTTGGGCTGTCCTGCTTTTGTCCGAGATTAGATGAAACCCTTCAGCGTCCGCCCACTGCTGTCGTAAGCAGACGCTGGCAGCACGTCGACTGACTACTGTCCGTCTAGTTTTTCTAGTAGCTGTTGAATCTGAAGATATCTTTCAAAGCGCTTTGTGGCACCTCTGTGATGTGTCTTCATAGTTGGTATCCATAGCAACCTGCTCCATTTTGGGGAGCAAGTGGAGTCATGCGGTGCTCTGTTGCTGGTTTGACTGGCTGACAGGAGCGCTCTGTTTAACCA
>NC_051215.1:51016283-51026283 GCF_015220715.1 Pygocentrus nattereri | reverse complement strand
ATGTCCAGTTACTGAAGCAAAACCCTGGGGCTTGAATTAAAAGTGTGTTTTGAGTCAACAGGTTTCCTGTTGGTCCCTGAGCTCGGAGTAATGTGGTGTTATTGTTTACAGTAAACGATAGTGAGTTACAGATGCCACAGATTGAGATTAATCTGACAAACATATAAAAAAAGAAATAAAGCGTTAAAATAAAAAGTCTCAACTAAATGAGTATTTACTATGTTAATATGTGGTACCAGTAATTTTCTGGTACATACTTTGAACGTACATAGTAATTTACCTAAAAAGCGACTCGGTTCTTACAGCTGAGTCCTAAATTTGGGTCAAATTTCCGTTTCACTTGTTGTCATTTCATTTACAGCACATTGACTTACTAGTTAATAATATTTAAATATCTGTATAATACAAATGAATATTTCAATAAAAAAGGTCTCTTTCCCGCTCACGCTGAATTAGTGCTGGGCGGTAATGTTACTGATGAAATTCACTATCATGATTTATTCAGTAGATCAGTACCGTGCTCTGAGATCATATTAAAGTTTAACATTAATAAAGTTAATAAAGAAATACTTTGTGAATTTTCCCTATTTTCATGGATTTTAAGCAACTTTTAACTGACGAGGCTTGCATACTATTAGTAAAGTGCACAAAATAAAATGCTCCTTATCTAAAACAGAGCAGCAGTGTTATATACTGTGTTATAACAGTGTTATAAAACACCAGTGTAGCTATGTTGCTCAGCGTTATGCCAGATGTTTGGTAGATGTAAACATCTGGCCTTTCATCTCTGCCCCACAGTAGTTGGGCTGCTTCCATCTCCGCCTTCAGCGTGTTGAACTGGCACTTTGTGTGTTGCACTGTGTGAAAGATGCACCATTCTGCCTTTATCATTAGAATAGAAGAGAATTCTGATCCCTAAGAACTTATTGATTAGTTTTATCAGAGTAACATGGTAGTTTATGCAAAAAAGCATCGTGTGCATGGATTCAGGATTATTCCAAAACAAGCAAAATGATCGAAAATGAATTATGCGATGTGCCGTCACTGAGAGCAGCAGCATGAAGTGATTGGGTCCTAATGTTTGCATTTATTATTTATATATTTATATTTAAAACTCCGAAGTTAAGTGTACACGTCTAGTACCCAGTATGTGTGTCGGATGTGGTGCTCTGTTTTTATTTTGATACATCAGAGCAGTTTAGACGCCCTACAGCGCCTCACATTACACCCTTTAAGAAGGTGCCACAAGGAGAAACGCCAGGCTTCTGCTGCGCTTGTACTGCTGTAGAAACAGATGCTACATTCCTCCTTTGTGCTTATCCAGGGGAATCTGGACACAGTAAACGTTTGTGTTGACACTGGTGGCTGTGTACATTAATATTGCCAGTCTGCATCAATTCCCATGTTGGTTCATCCCCAGTATCAATTTAAAGCTCTTTCATTGTAGGTATGGATTCTTCTTTCATTATGGGCGGCTTTTATACGGCATTGCACAAAGAACTGGGCTCATTTTTAGCTTTGCCCATGACTGCATGTGCAGTCACCACTGATTGGTTGATGATACCACTACCACACATATGCAGGACTTCCCGTCCAGACAGGGACACCAGATAATTTACAATAACTCTTACGTCTAAATTAGTTGCAGTTGTGTGCAAAAGTTTGAGCACTCCTTGTCAGATTGTATGTGTAACACGTCCTCGACAGAGAACGGACTTAAATATGACCTTTCTTCAATTTTAGTATATTTATTTGTGTTTGAGTTGGAGGAAAAAATAAAATATATAGGATGCGTAGTCCACGTTTTTCCTCCAGTGTGTTCAATTCAGTAAAACAGAAGTCGTTGTAGTTTAAAATGTGCAGACGTGCTTCTCTGTGGACGAGATGAACTGCCTTGCTTGTTTACTTTGAAGTTTAACGTAACATGTCATTTGGCTGGGGTGCCCAGATTTAGCATATGTCTGCATGTCATAGCTTTGGTGTAATTTTTCTTTAGAATTTTAACCTGCGCATTGTAATTCATATGTGGATTATAATGTAAACGATTATCTTCAAAGCTTTGTGTTACCATGTGCTCTGAATAGAGCTGCATGAAATTAGGAATAATCAGAATCGACTGAATTCAGTTGAGCAGTGGTGTTGATCTCACTCAGTGTCTCGGAGGCAAATCAGTGATGTTGGAGATGTTGATCGTGGCCGAGCGTTTCAGATGTCCTGCATTTACTTTTGACTGGCTGAATCATTCCTTTCTCCTCCCGACCTCTTTTTCAGGTGACCTTCAAACCAGACTCCTCCACAGCTGAGGTGCACGACGAGCACATAAGGGGAACTCTGAAGGTAAGAGAGTCTGCTCAGTCCAGCTCTGCCTTGCTTTGAGTACAAGCTGAAGGTAATAAAAAACCTATAGGATTCAGTGGTGGTGAAAGACCTGTTCAGTCTGAGTACCGGATCAGTTTTATAGCTTCTTAACTGGGCTACTGGGTTACTGACACAAAGCTAAGTCTCTCTCTCTCTCTCTCCCCGACTCTCTCTCTCTCTCTCTCTGTCTCTCTCTCTCTCCCCGACTCTCTCTCTCTCTCTCTCTGTCTCTCTCTCTCTCCCCGACTCTCTCTCTCTCTCTCTCTGTCTCTCTCTCTCTCCCCGACTCTCTCTCTCTCTCTCTCTCTCTGTCTCTCTCTCTCTCCCCGACTCTCTCTCTCTCTCTCTCTGTCTCTCTCTCTCTCCCCGACTCTCTCTCTCTCTCTCTCTGTCTCTCTGTCTCTCTGTCTCTCTCTCTCTCTCTCTCTCTCTCTCTCTCTCTCTCTCTGTCTCTCTCTCTCTCTGTCTGTCTCTCTCTCTCTCTCTCTCTCTCTGTCTCTCTCTCGCTCTCTCTCTCTGTCTGTCTGTCTCTCTCTCTCTCTCTCTCTCTCTGTCTCTGTCTCTCTCTGTCTCTCTCTCTCTCTCTCTCTCTCTCTCTCTCTCTCTCTCTCTCTCTCTCTCTCTCTCTCTGTCTGTCTCTCTCTCTCTCTCTCTCTCTCTCTCTCTCTCTCTCTCTCTCTCTCTCTCTCTCTCTCTCCAGCTTTTTTGGTTGAGTTTTTTTATTGGTAGAGTTCATAGTTAAATGCAGTCTATTAGTCTGATGACTCTGACAGAGTGGAGGACCTGCAGACGCGTCTGGAGTAAACTCTTTGTTTTCTTGGGCTTTTTAGGTGGGCGCTGTGGTTGAAGTGAAAAACCAAGATGGAATCTATCAGGAAGCCACCATCAACAAGCTCACCGATGCTAGTCTGTATACTGTCGGTAAGTGGGGGAGAGATAAAGTGAGTTTGAGCCTTCGGGCAGTGATCTGACAAGTTCCATGTCTGCACTGAAGGCTGAGCTGAGCTGTGATAACAACCGTAATTTAAAACAAACACACAGTCATTCAGTAATGAACTGGGAAGTGCAACTTTACTTTGTTTGTGCTGTTATTTCACTTTATTTGTACAACTTAACAGAAATGCATTTGCATTTCAGACCTGCTGACTGAAAAAAACACAAGATCAGCTGACCCTAAACAGTTTTGGGGGGACTTAGTACAGACAATACAGTGATGAAACTTTAGAATTAATGGGACTACAGCCACTCAGTAAATGAGTCTGTGTCAGGTGTCAATATTATTATTATTATTATTATTATTATTATTATTATTCAGTTTCATTACTGATATCAGAAAAGACTGCATACCATCTCTAGGTTTCTGCTGTAGGAAAGGCCAGAGCAGATTCTACCTACTTAGGAGACTGAGGTCATTTGGAGGGCAGGGGGCACTCCTGAGGACCTTGTTCGACACTCTGGTGGCATTAGCCATCTTTTATGGAGTGGTCTGCTGAGGTACCTGCAGACAGGAAGACTCCCTAAGAGGGTCAGCTCTGTCCTGGGAAGCCCGGTGCAGGTGGTGGCAGACAGAAGGATGTTAGCCAGACTAGCTGTTAGACTGTACAAGCAGCACCGCTGCTACATCAGAACCCTCCTCCACCCCGTTAGACCTCACACGTTTCCACTGTGCGGTGTCAAATATCTCTGTAGTGTAAAGATGCTTTGCTTTTCTTTTTTAGAATGTTTTTATTGTTAGTTCCTCATCATTCCCGTGTATAATATACATCAGTACTCCATGTGCAATGTGGATTTTTTATGGAAATGTTTACGTTACGTTCTGTGAATGAAATCTTATTTTTTAACCTTGCGTATTTTATATATATAACACACACATAACAAACTGTAAATCTTGTTTAGTAATTGCTTGCTTGTTAATTCTCTTCTTGTTCCCTCTGTTCTTGAGTGCCTTGCTGTGCATTTGCTGCTGTAGCACTGTAAATTTCTCTGCTGTGGGACTAATAAAGGATTATCGTTCCTTGAGTTGCCTTGCAGTTATGAACGGATTAAGAAATTTGCTAAGAGATGCAGGCTTAAATTTGGATTTCTCACCCATAAATACTGGTTGCTTGGGTTTGCATTCATGCACAGTGCTTAGTTTACGTAGCTTTAGTGGCATTAAAGCCTTTAAAAAGCATTAAATTGAATTTGCTGATACCTGGCAGGTGCCCTGCTGTACTGCCACATGGGAAGGTCTACTTATTATTAGCAGCTGGGCTATCAAAAGTGACTTCAGTGCTTTAAAATAGTGGACATGTTAAATACTGTCAGACTGTGACGTATAAACCGAGTTGCCTTAGTCACTGCGGTGATATCGTGGTCACTCTGGACTCCTGCAGAAACAAAAAGCTTTTCTCTTGGGGAATGTTCCCTAACCCTCCAGCTAAATCGGAATAGCCGAGTCTGTGAGGATGCACTAGATTTATTTTATGGTTCATCACTTAATTGACGACAATTTTATGCTAGGCCCTACAAAAATTATTATTATTATTATTATTATTATTATTATTTGTATTTTTAATAATTAAATTATTTTGCTTGGTTTAAACAACACAGTTTTATAGTATTGGGCATGTACACTTGAGGCTTTTAGTTCTAAATGGTAGGGTTTACTTTTAAGAAATGAGTGTAGACTATTCTTGTTTCTCTTTCTGCCATTTTTTGCATGTATTCTGCATTTCTGGGATGTGAAATTTGTAGGGTTAAAAAAATGTATATATATAAACGATGAAATCATGCAAGTGGCTTCAAAGCATGTTTGATGTGATGATGTGAGGAGAATGTTCTTAATCCTGAAAGTATCAGCGTGTTTGTTAGTGGTTCAGCACAGCGGATGTATGTGGGCTGAAAGGTAACTTCTCTCTGTCCATCATTTTTGCAGTGTTTGATGATGGAGATGAGAAAACCCTGAGGCGATCTTCTCTCTGCCTTAAAGGGGCACGTCACTTTGCAGAAAGCGAGGTAATTTTATTGATGTATTTATTTATTTTTAGGTGGCGTCAGTCCGATACCCAGTATTGCTCCTGAGCTGATACTAGAGTGAAATGCTGAACGTCCAGCTGATATCCTTCTGATGACTTAGTTTTTATTTGTTATGGTCACAGACACTAGACAGACTTCCCCTGACCAATCCTGAGCACTTTGGCACGCCAGTCATCGGTAAAAAAGGCAACCGTGGGGGCCGACGCTCCAATCCCATGTAAGTATTTGGAATTTGGCCGTTCTTTTGTCATTCTTTCATTTAATGATGAATAGTTGATTTTGAAGTTTCAGAGCAGACTGAGTCACAAACACGGGCTAGAAAATTATGCCAAAGCTCGGGGGTGGGGGGGGGTTTGGGGTGGATGAAGAGGCTCTACTCCCTGATGTAACTTCATTAATTCTAGATAGTAATAGTAAGCCGGAATCTTGTGACAACATATCAGGGCTGATTGATGACATGTGCTAACATGTTGAAAGAAAAACTTCAAGTGACTTTACTGTAAGGCTATGGTACGCTATATTTCCAAAAGTCTTCGCTCATCTGGTTTCAAACATGTATGAAATTGAGTGAGGTCCCATTCTTAATCCATAGGGTTTAATATGATGTTGGTCCACCCTTTGCAGCTAAAACAGCTTCAGCTCTTCTGGGAAGGCTTTCCACAAGGGTTAGGAGTGTTTATGGGAATTTCTGACCGTTCTTCCAGAAGCACATTTGTGAGGTCAGACACTGATGCTGGACGAGAAGGCCTGGCTCACAGTCTCCGCTCTAATTCATCCCAAAGGTGGTCTATGGGGTTGAGGTCAGGACTCTGTGCAGGCCGGTCAAGTTCTTCCACACCAAACTGGCTCATCTGCTTTGTGCACTAGTGGGCAGTCATGTTGGAACAGGAAGGGGCCGTCCCCAAACTGTTCCCACAAAGTTGGGAGCGTGAAATTGTCCAAAATCTCTTGGAGCTGAAGCTTTAAGAGTTCCTTTCACTGGAACTAAGGGGCCGAGCCCAACTCCTGAAAAACACCCCCACACCATGATCCCCCCCCTCCACCAAACTTTACACTCGGCTCAATGCAGTCAGACAAGTACCGTCTCCTGGCAACCGCCAAACCCAGACTCGTCCCTCGGATTTCCAGACGGAGAAGCGTGATTGGTCACTCCAGAGAACTCGTCTCCACTGCTCTAGAGTCCAGTGGCGGCGCTTTACACCACTGCATTCCACGCTTTGCATTGCGCTTGGTGATGTAAGGCTTGGATGCAGCTGCTCGGCCATGGAAACCCATTCCATGAAGCTCTCTACGCTGTTCTTGAGCTGATCTGAAGGCCACATGAAGTTTGGAGGTCTGTAGTGATTGACTCTGCAGAAAGTCGGTGACCTCTGCGCACTATGCCCCTCAGCATCCGCTGACCGCTCTGTCATTTTACGTGGCCGACCACTTCGTGGCTGAGTTGCTGTCGTTCCCAATCGCTTCCACTTTGTTATAATCCCACTGACAGTGGACTGTGGAATATTTAGTAGTGAGGAAATTTCACGACTGGACTTGCTGCACAGGTGGCGTCCGATCACGGCACCACGCTGGAATTCACTGAGCTCCTGAGAGCGACCCATTCTTTCACTAATGTCTGTAGAAGCAGTCTGCAGGCCGAGGGGCTCGGCTTTATACAACTGTGGCCGTGGAAGTGATTGGAACACCTGAATTCAATGAGTTGGATGGGGGAGTGAAGACTTTTGGAAATATAGTGTATTTTGTACGTTTTGTTCACCCTCAGGCCACAGGCCAACATTTTTCAGACTGACTTTGCCAAATATGCTTTGCTTACTTTAGATATGTCTGTTGATCTCACTTAATTGTCTGTTTCAGGTTTTAATTGTCCATATTTAATGTAGAGCATGTCAAAAAACATGAATATGCATTATTATTAGCTCGACGCTAATATTACATAGGAATTCCCATCACATGGAAATGATGGGAAAATGCTACTTTCTGAAGTGAATTAAAAGCAGCTTCTGGGTTTAACATGCCTGTTTCAGGGTGGGTGTGGGAGGCTGGAACCGTTAGGATTTCAGTGTTAGATAACAGTCCCTGAAGCATCTCAACATGGCTTAAACATTGTCGTGTGCGGGAACATGACTGTTAGTCTGGTGCCCTGCTTTGAGGTTGCCAGTTGCTTTTTTTGAATGTTGCAGTGTATCAGAAACCCAAAACATCGCAATGCGACTTCCCCTAATGTGATTCAGCCCCAGTGAGCGTTGAGTGTGACCTTATATTCCCCATAGGATCTCTAACTCTGGTCTTTCCTGGCTGGGATATGTTTATATAGTCTACAGTTAGTTGGCCCCTGAATTAGAGAGCTTGCCTGAGCACTGAGCCGGAGTGCTGTCTTTTAATTGAAACCCCATCAAGCAGCGGCAAGTGAGTGGTCCCCTAATCACGCACAGCCTAATTAGCCATTATCCTCCTTAACAAGGCGGTGAGGAGAGAGAGAGGACTCTGTTTCCTGCCGTTACTGTAGAATGGAGTTTAGAGACGTTAGCTCAGCAACTTACAATGGACTAAACATTGAGTGAAATGCAGAGCCGTGTTTGTGCTGATGTCAGTGATTGAAAGCAAGCTATTGATTTTATTCAAGCGTTGCTTTGTAAACGTCCGTCTGAAGTGAGGCTTTTGTTTATTTCTGCAGGGCTGCCATAATAATTCTATAAATTAGCGATGATTTGTTAGCAGTTAGTAATTGATAACAACCTTTACGGCTGTGAACTTGTGCCTCACTGTGATCGTGTTAACCATATACTGACACCAGTACGTCCTCTGTCCCACAGTCAAGAGGAAGAGTCCTCTTCTTCATCTAGTGAAGAAGAAGAAGGTGACCAGCAACAGAATGAGGAACTTTACGGCAAGGTGGTGTGTGTGGAAGCTGCTGTTACTGGGGATAAGAAAAAGACCTGGTACCCTGCGCTAGTAAGTCAGATCCATGAATCTAAGCCTCTGTTGTTATAGCGCAAGTCGTTCGGCAGTACACAGAAAACTGATGTGTAAATAAAGATTTAAATCATCTGTTTTTATTCCATACTGTCCAGTATGAATTTATAACGTGTTATTTTTCAATTGTGGCGGGAATGACCTTTTACAATGAGCTGAACCTGCTGCTCCCTCAGTGACAGCAGTCTGAGTCTGAATCTCACAGAAAGTGGTCACATTTTCTTAGTAACGAGTACTTTAAGTCATTTTTTGTGGACTTGTATTTTTAAATACTGATGTAATCCAAGTTACACTTCATATTATTTTCCTCTGTTGGTTCTGCTCATGAATCGCTTCGTTGTGGGTAACACTTCTCACTGTGGGCTGGAACATTTGATTTCAAACCAAAGGGAGAAAAGCACCTAATGGAGTTCTGGTCAAAGCTGAGAAATGAGGAGCGTAGTAAGACGGCTCACTGTTGAAAACCTGACCTGAAAATTGCTTTATTCTGAATAATTTCTGCTAAGCTACTTTTACTTCTACTTGGGTCATTATTTCATTGAAGTGGTAAAACCTTTGAGTGATGATGAGTAAATGTTGAAGCTGCACTTCCCACCTCTGGGTAATGTAATAACCACTGATAACAGCGTTTACAGGCTTCAAATACGAGTGACTATTCATTCTCAATACTACCCCTAAAAACAATATTCAAATTTCAGCATTTTAGGATGTTGGTTTGTTTTTAAAAAATATTAAATTTCAGTTTTTGATTTGTACAAAATAGTTTTACACATTTTTATGGTCCCTTTTTATGATGGGCGTTGCAAAAAAGCCGAGAGACAGATGTGCTCTAATGTCATTTCCAGTAAGGAGACTGACTGACTAGGTTTCTGCTGACCGAAATAGCAGAGATGAAGTCAAATTAAGTTCAAGACAAAATGATTTTTTATATCTTTGTTTAGGGATGTGTCTTCATAGTCCGTGTTCCTGGTTTACTGAATGGATAGCAAAGTTTAAAATGCATTGCTGAATTAATGATCCAGTCGTCTATTGTAAGTAAAATGACTTCTGTAGGAGTCCTCAAATTTCATTTAGTCATCAATTGATGACTCTTAGTTATTTCAGTGTGTTATACTATATTTGTAAACATTAACATTAATCTCTGATGATTATCTCTCAGCTCCATGAAGTACAAACGCTCAGCGTCTTCATTCCGCAGTCCAAAAAATAAAGTTCAGAAGTGCTTGACTGTTTCACTTTGTCTTTCTAAGAAAAGAGGTGATGGTGTGAAATCATAGGGGGGAATGTATAATTTATACAAAAGCAAAGGACATTACTGAGAAACAAATATAAAAACAACTAAAAAACAAAGAAAAGGGCGAAAGTATAAGAATTATAAATAAATATAAATAAAACATAATAAATATTTAAAAATAAAACCCTGAAAGTAACCGTAAGTATAATTTACAGCAAGGTTGGATAAAAAATGAGTTAGTGTTTTAAACTGCTGACTGAAGATGCTCGCCATTTATCTGGTTTTGAAGACATGGAACAGTGTGCTAGTCCCTTAATCGGCTGAATAACTAAAGGAACTTCACTCCTGTACTGAACGGGAAGCTCTGCAACATGCCAGTATGTTCGTTCTTCTCTGTTCCCGTCAGAACTCCAGCGG
>NC_051215.1:50993783-51011283 GCF_015220715.1 Pygocentrus nattereri | reverse complement strand
CAAGGATGGGAAGTTGTGAGTAGCTTTTAAGTGTTTCAGTGGTTGGACTCTCTAAAAGACTTTGTTTACATCTTGGAAAGTCTGTGTTGCCCTTTAGCCTGTGATTGTGAAATCTAACAAGTGTGGAAAATCATTGTGGTCAGCTTAAATAATTACAGTCATCTCAGATAATTAAATTACGCATACTCTGTTTATATTGGTAATAGTTTTAAAGCTATTGACAAATTCCTTTCACTGTTTGATCGGCTTCAACAGTTAAAACAAGCCTGGTGTTCACTGTGGTCACTTCAGTGTTTTGTTCACATGCAAATTTAATTCCTGTGTTTTGTTAAATTATTTTGATGTGTGGTCTGCAAATTCCTTAGTGTTTACCTGGTTATCATTAACATAACAACTGACCGCTGTTTACAGGAAATTCCACGATTCCACGATAGCCTGTGAAGCTACTTCTGTGATGATATTGGTAAAATAATTGGTAAATTCAGAAAAAGCTTACTCATCATAAAATAAAATGTTGTTTAAAAGTTAAAAGTTAAAAGAATATCCCTGCTCAGATTACATGTTTTGTTGATTTAAGTGCAAATAAGTTTACACATCCTCTACAGGGAAAGAACTTAAATATGGCTTTTATTTCAGATTATTTATTTATTTTTGATGAGTTAAAATTACTTTTACAGAGGCCACATTTTGTTTTTTTTTCCAGTGTCTTAAAATGAGCAAACAGTAAATGAGCATTAAAATGTACAGAAGTGTTCATTTTCCCAGGTGTGTAGAAAGTTTTGGCATACGACTGCATTTGTGACGTGACTTTTACGGCATTAAATGCTTCGGATGTCTGCTTCTTATCTCATCTTATCCCATCTCTGAAATTATACAGTTTAATAGCCGATTTTGCCCTTTAAACCTAAACTTGACAGCTATAACACATCACAGGCTGTTGACACAGAGAAAATAGATAAGTTAACATCTTACTGTACTTTTGTCTTTCAGTAACACAGTCTTGAGAAAAGATATTCGAGAACTTGATGGTGAGATGGCTCCAAAAACAGATGCCAGTCTTAAGCCAGGTAAGGGGTTCTAACATTGGACCAGTCTACATGCCCCTACATGCCCCCTAATGCTGTTAGTAAAGGTTTAATATAAATAGCATTTGGAATATTAATAAAAATAGTTAATACAGCTTTACAGGCAAAATTAGATTAAATATTTATCTACTGTTTTTGTTGGAAATACATATTCCTATCGAAGAACGCATTTATACAGACATGTTGCATTTATTTCATATCTACTACTGATGGATTCATCCTCTCTTCAGGAAACGGCCACAGCTCTTGTGTACGCATGTCTGCCCAGTGTAGCAGCTGATATTTTGTAGGGTCCAAAGTTTTTCACTGATTTTAAGCACAAAATAGTTGCGTCTGTCGGTGATGACCAAGTTCTCGATCGTCACATTTCTCAAATCAGCAGAAACCCAAGTCTTACATAGAGCCTTAAATAGGGGTAGAAAATTTTACAATACCCGATATATCATGATATTTAGATTTTCAGACAAAATCATTTTAGTAGTGCAAAATAAAAAAAAAAAGAGTACAAATTCCAAAGTTATTTATTTTCAAATTTGGTTAAACAGAACTAATTCTACTGTCTTTGTAATGAAACACATCTGATTTAATTGAGTAAACTATTGGTTAACCAATCAAGATATTGGATGGAAAGTATAAATACTGGGCTTTTCGCAGACAGGACACTGATAGGCTGTGAAAGTTTGATCATTTTACAGGAGAAGGAAAAACAGACCTTCATTTTAATGCAAGTTAATGTCACCAGACTTTGTGAAATTTGCACACAGTGTAAAGGACGACATTTAAAGTATATCAGAAATCAGAAAATGTAAGTTTTAAAAAAATGAAGACTAAGATCACTGACCACATTGAAGAAGTTATAAAGGGAAATGAAATTTTACAGCAGACCCAACTGAAGTGAATAGAAATGCTGACCACTAGCCACACCATGTTTGCTCCTCAGTAATTGTGTGAATGTGTGTGCATGGGTTTAACCAGCACTGGACGCAGCTTGGGATTTCCAAAGAAATGGTACCGTGCCCAGCATATGGAGGACAGAGGTCAAAGATGAAAGTTCCAGCAGTGAGGATGATGAGGAGGAAGATGAAGAGGTGCAGGAAGATGATGGCAGTAGTGAGGAGGAAGAGGTGAGAATTGATGCGACTTCATTAGCCAGACATACCGTACGTACATAGTGCTGCGCTATGTGAACCAGTGCTCACAGCCTCTTACGAGAGCTAGCAGCATAACGAGGGATCCTACCTGCCGTTCCCTCTGTCAGTGGGTGGATCTGAGGCACTACTTGTGCTTATTGCTCCTTTCATTAAAATGGAGCGAATGAGCCACGGCGGAATGGCCGGGGCCTTTTATCATACAGTTTTCTAACCGTATAAGAATAGGTCACCCAGTTTACACTGAAGTGTCTGTAGTTTCTGAATAATATGGCTTTGTTGTAACAAGCCGGAATTTTTAAGGGGTCTGCTGTAACTTCCCATCAATCATGGCCTTTCAGCTGTGGTCATCCTCATTTTCTTTAACCTCTGCAGTGTTTTATTCAGCGTTTGTTTGTTCTGTAAGCTTTGTGCTCTGCCACCACCCCCATGCACATTTGTTTAGTCTACAACAATGGAGCTCTGATTGGTCATCCCCACCATGTGTCATTAGTGGGGATGACCAATAACTGCATTAATACACCTTCAAAATTTAACCTGCATTTTAATTGAGATGTCTGTCAGCCATCGATGATGGGCAATGGCATCATCTGTCAGCTCAACCTTACTTTGCCTTAATTATTTTGAAGTGTCTTCTAGAAAGGCTGTTGTTGTTGTTGTTGTTGCTGTTGTTGTTGTTGTTGTTGTTGTTGTTGTTGTTGTTGTTTAGAATGTCAGCAGGAGTGGATATTTAGCTGCTAGGCTGTTTACTGTTTACAACTCCATTTCCAAAAAAGGCAGAAAGCAATGATGTGCAAGTCATTTATGCCCTGGATTTAATTGAAAATAGTCCAAAGACAACATATCATATCTTAAAACTGAGAAATGTTATTGTTTTTGAAAATGCACATTTTGAATTTGATGCCAGCAACATGTTTCAAAAAAGTCGGGACAGGGCACGTTTACCATAGTGTTGCATTACCTCTCTTTATCAACATTCTGAAGCATTTAGGAACTGAGGAGACCACCTGCTGTAGTTCATGACCCGTGACATGTTTTCACATTCCCGCTTGATCCAGGTGTTTTGATGCTCAACTGTTTGAGGTTTTCTTTGTCGTATTTTCACTTTCATTATGCTCCACATGTTTTCATTGGGTGACCGGTCTGGACGGCAGGCAGGCCAGTTTAGGACTCCTTTACTTCAGAGGCAGGCAGTTGTAAGCAGAGTGCATTTGCCATTGTTTTACGGAGATAAGCAAGGCCTTCCCTTAAGCCGTGGTCCGGATGGCAGCATGTGTGTCTCCAAAACCTGTGTTTATATCCTTCTGCTTTAATTTTGACTTCAGAGCTGTGCACTTATGCACCTCCATACCATCCAGTACTCTGGCTTCTGAACTGTGCGACACTGGGACGCAGTGTTTGTGATTTGAAATGTAGGTTTGTTGGACCGCAGAATACTTCTCTCCTTCGGGCCCAGAGATTGACAGCAGTGTTCTGGATCCTGTTTATATCGGGTTTCTTCTTTACATGGTATTAAATTTGCATTTGTGGTTTCAGCAACAAACAGTGTTTGCAGACAGTGGTTTCCGAAGTGTGTGTGTGGGTGTGTCTGTGTGTGTGTGTCTGTGTGTGTGTGTCTGTGTGTGTGTGTGTGTGTGTGTACACAGATGTGTGTGTGTGTGTGTGTGTGTGTTTTTGTACACAGATGTGTGTGTGTTTTTGTACACAGATGTGTGTGTGTCTGTGTGTGTGTGTGTGTGTACACAGATGTGTGTGTGTGTGTGTGTTTTTGTACACAGATGTGTGTGTTTTTGTACACATATGTGTTTGTGTGTGTGTGTGTGTGTGTGTGTCTGTGTGTGTGTGTGTTTTTGTACACAGATGTGTGTGTGTGTGTGTGTGTGTGTTTTTGTACACAGATGTGTGTGTGTGTGTGTGTGTTTTTGTACACAGATGTGCGTGTGTGTGTGTGTGTGTTTTTGTACACAGATGTGTGTGTCTGTGTGTCTGTGTCTGTGTGTG
Source organism: Pygocentrus nattereri (assembly GCF_015220715.1). Classification (NCBI taxonomy): domain Eukaryota; kingdom Metazoa; phylum Chordata; class Actinopteri; order Characiformes; family Serrasalmidae; genus Pygocentrus; species Pygocentrus nattereri. Next base: position 51,007,049 of record NC_051215.1, on the reverse strand, counting down.
TGTGTCTGTGTGTGTGTGTACACAGATGTGTGTGTGTGTGTGTGTGTGTGTGTGTGTGTGTGTTTTTGTACACAGATGTATGTGTGTGTTTTTGTACACAGATGTGTGTGTGTGTGTTTTTGTACACAGATGTGTGTGTGTGTGTGTGTGTGTGTGTGTGTGTGTGTGTGTTTTTGTACACAGATGTGTGTGTCTGTGTGTGTGTGTGTGTGTCTGTGTGTGTGTGTGTGTACACAGATGTGTGTGTCTGTGTGTGTGTGTGTACACAGATGTGTGTGTGTGTGTGTGTGTGTTTGTACACAGATGTGTGTGTGTGTGTGTTTTTGTACACAGATGTGTGTGTCTGTGTCTGTGTGTGTGTGTCTGTGTGTGTGTGTGTGTACACAGATGTGTGTGTCTGTGTGTGTGTGTGTACACAGATGTGTGTGTGTGTGTGTGTGTGTGTGTGTGTGTGTGTGTGTGTGTGTGTTTGTACACAGATGTGTGTGTGTGTGTGTTTTTGTACACAGATGGTGTGTTCGACTTTTTTTTTTTTGTTACTGAAACGTCTTCCTAAAACCAACTTGCACCGTTTTTATGAAGATGCTGACATTTGGATTTGTTCAGAATCCACGCTCAGTCAGGAGCGCAAAGGTGCAAACATTTCAACACGAGTCTCAATTTAAGTATTTCCAAACAGATAAATCAGCTTATGGAGCTTCCTCTCTCTTTTACCCCCCCTTCATCCAAAAGGAGCCCTCTGACCAGACTAACTGGCACTCTAATGACGCTAATTTCATTTTCCAATGTGCAGGAGGAGGTGGAGCCATTCCCAGAGGAGAGGGAGAACTTCCTCCAACAGCTTTACAAATTCATGGAGGACAGAGGTGGGTATTGATGTCTTAGCCTCCTTATACCAATGACATACACCTTTGGGAAGGAAACCACAGGGAGAGGTTTACTCCACTTTACAGGAAAGCCTTTCTTATACTTTGTGATATATGGTACATGATATATATACATTAACAAATCATTACTCAAGATGGAGGAGTACGTCCATCAGCCTGAGGTCAGTTACTGAGTGCTCTTATTACTGAGGGAGCTCTACGTTCAGCCAGTTACAGGAGAGACTGTCAGATTACTCATATAGACCGATCACAGATCATGGATCTCATTGATAATCGCTGAAGTTACAGTGCCTTCCACGTTAGTACTAATCCTGCTCCAGTAGTGGTTTAGAACGTAAAGATTACCATGATTTTAGTCTGAGAATTTCTGACTTATATCTTAACCAAGACTGGTGGTATTTTCGTGTGTACTTGTGTGTGACTAAAGAGTCACGCCTGGTCTTTCACCCATCCTCTCATTCAGGCACCCCTATCAACAAAAAGCCCGTGCTAGGCTACAGGAATCTCAACCTCTTTAAGCTCTACAGGCTGGTGCACAAGCTGGGAGGGTTTGACAATGTGAGTAATGGTTTATTCTAAAGATGCATCAGTACCTTTTTTCTCAGATTGAGTACAAGTGTGAGTACATGTTTTAAGTACTTGCTGATATTGATACTCGCAGTGTAATGGGTAACTCACAGCTCAGCTACGTTAGCTTGGCCACACTGTGCACTGAAACTAAAACCAGGCACTGATGTACGTATGGATCTCTCTACTGCCTACTTAACAAACACAAATAAAAAATACCTAATCCACCCGTTTCATATTAATGATTGAGTCGTTTGTTTTTTAACTTTTTTTTAGTTTTTAGTTAGTTTATTTTTTAGTTTTAGTGCACTACTCTACTGTACTTTTTGAGTGTGTTAGTTGTGCTACACTCCGGTTTACAATTTATTTTTTATTCAGCAGCTTGAAAAAAAAAAAACTAGTTTTACTGAATATTTAAAAAGCACAAAAAAGCAAATGAGCTAGTTAATTGCCATTGGAGACTCATCTAATCCTGAGAGTTCTAGTTTTAATGTCTTGTCTCTTTGGGCCACTGTTTAAAAAAAATTGCAAAATGTCAATAACTTGGTGTCGTTTTCTGGTCTTTGATTTCACTCTCTATTATTTTATATTCCTAATGATCTTTTTTCTGCTGTTCCCTGTGGCAGATTGAGAGTGGCTCTGTCTGGAAGCAAGTTTATCAAGATCTGGGGATCCCTGTGCTGAACTCAGCAGCAGGGTACAATGTCAAATGCGCCTACAGAAAGTATGTCCTTCTGTCTCCCTGGTCATACAATAAAAGTTCTAATGAGCTTCTCTTATAAGTGTGTTTTGGGATAGTTTTCTGGGCTTTTCTAAAAGTGTAAAACTGGTCTGTGGGAATCATCTGTATGTCAGAGATGCTGCTGAAAATTGCCTTCATTTCAACACAAGTCTCTGTTTAAGTATTTCCACACAGCTAAATCTAAAGAGCCAGTCCAGCTTGGACTGAACTGTGAGTGCTTTCTGAGTTCATAGCATTGTAACCTATTATGCTTTCTTTTATTTTGTTTACAGGTATCTGTATGGCTTTGAAGACTACTGCACATCAACAGGGATCACATTCCGAATGGACCTCCCGTTTAAAGCAGTTGAGCAGCAGAGTTGTCAGGCTGAAGGCAGCGTTGATGCAGTAACGGAGGCCAGCAGCAGTGCTGCTGTTTCAGCCGTGGCCGAAGCCGGAGATGAACCAAAACCAGAGCAAGAACCAGACGTTTCCACCAGCCAGTCTGTTGTACAGGTATCAACACCTCATTTCTCTGAACCTCAGCAGAGATGAGTAGAGTGGCCTTAACCCCCAGTGAAGTGAGCACATTATTACTTCATAGAAATAATGACTCATGTAAAAGTGGCCTAGAAAAACTAAAAAAAACGTCCATATAAACTGCAGTAAAACGTCTTTGTACGTTCAGCATCGATCAGCATAGAAACTGGTGTGTGAAGGGTGCTGTTCTTCTTTCTTCTCTTCTTTTGGGATCCTTTGGATTAAAAACAAATGCTAGCGCTCCGAACTGAGTAACAGAAAAGCAGTCCTGGTGCTGAAGCACCAGGGCAGAAATGAAATGAATCCCATTATAAAAGAACTGGGAGCACTGGGAATGTGTGATTGACTAAAACTTAACAGAGTTGGGGAAAAAAAATACCAGTGATGGTATATCATACAAATAAATGTCATACAGATCCATAAATTTTACTTGAGTATATCATCACTGTCTGAAAAAAAGGTCTCCATTTTTGTACCTTATGAATTATTTATTTATTTATTTTAGTTGCCAGCTTCTCTTTAAAACTTCATTGATTAGACAGATAAAAATGGTCCAAAATTGGGTGGAAAAAAAAAATCTTCCTTCTAGTTCTAGTTCTAGTTCTAGTTCTAGTTCAAAGGCAAGAACGTTTTTTTTCTTCTGCTGTATATTTACCACGTTTTTTGAGCTTTTGTGATAAAATATGTAAATGAGTAAATGTCACTGTTACCACTCGCCTCTGGGTTTCTACAGCTTGGACACTCAGACTGAACCTGTTAATTGAAACAGTCGTTCTACGAGTTAGAATTATATGGCCGTATTACAGGAATGTGGAACTAGTTAGCTGATTGATCTTTCCAGTTTTCTGTAGCATTAATTTATCCTCACACATTGTATTAAAAAATCTTTTCACAAATATAATAACCTAAACATCATTTAGCGCTTCTCAGAGCCAGCATAAGAGTTTGGTCTTCCACATAGAGTAACACAAAACTTTACAGCTTAAGGAATGAAATAAAAACTCCTGTCACTTGACCAGGATGGAGTGTCGGGCATCGTCTTACATGATGCTGTAAAATAAGATATAATTCCAAAATTAAGAGAAGTCAAATTTGTGAAGAAACATTTCTGCACTCTTTATTTTTTCAAATAAACAGCCACGTTTACCCCACATGTTCTGATTGTTTGCTGCGCTTGCTGCAGTTTGTTTATTCAGGATGTTTTTATTAACATTGGCCCACAGGGCAGCGTGAATTACTCTGGTTATCGCCAGTCAGTGTGTTATGGTACCTGTTATGGTTATTATGCCTATGAGCAGTTAATGTTTAGGAAAAACTAGGATTCTTCTGTAATACTCTTTACTCATCTAGAGTTAGGATAAGATCATTAGTTTAGGAACGCCTGTTCTGTGATGGCTACTGTTTTAAATTCAGGTGTAACTGAAGATGGTAGCTAAACAGATCAGATGTGGGAGTTAGAACGTTCCTGTAAGGAATCTGATCCTCTTTAGATTAGACAAATTGGTTAAACATGTATAATTATTGCATCTCTCAATAGGAGGAGACGTCCGAAGTAGCAGGGCCTTGCAGGACCAAAGTGGACACAAGCAGCTTAAAGGAGGACGACAAGGGTTCCAGTGATGAAGAAGAAAATGGTACTGATGAAGAGTCGCACAAACACAAGGCTAAAGAAACTGAACCAACAACAGAAGGTCCTTGCTCAGAGCATGTGAAGGAGGAGCCTTGTGAAGAGCAGAACAAGGAGCTGTCAGGGTAGGTGGAAACTGCAACATCAGGCTACGTTGTCCATTCTACCACTGCGAGAAGTTCAGAGGGGAGAGATCAATTTGTTGGGCTCTGTCAGTTGATCTATGTATCGATCTATCGATCTGACCAGTTGAGTTATTTGAATCGTTCGCGTTGTAAGAGAAAACAATAGGATTTCAAATGCGCATTATTATGCAGATTGACAGCTGCGGATTCGCTGAGAAGATTTTTTTTTTGATTAGCTTATTCAGGTCAATCAATCAATCAGGAAACCCTAACAAAGATGGAGGGTTTGGGTAGAGAAAGAAATGGTGCCTATAGTGGGCAACAACTTTAAAGCAGATCAGAGACCAGGGATCTCAAACTCTAAGTACCTTCTGGCCACCCCCCCTTCCAAGTGTGAACTTTATCTTCATAATAAATATTTATATATATATATATATATTCTGCTACCACAGACCACTTCTATTAGTAGTAGAAGAATAAATACATTGTGTTTAATAATTTTAGTATTCGGTTAAATCAAATTACTTCTCACACGACTCACAGAAGACTCTTGATGTGATAGCATTAGCATTCCTGCTAAATGGCAGTGAAGTTATTCTGAGTAGAGAGGCACTGACGCCCATACCTGATCCTTAAATCTATACCGATACTAACTATCTAACCTTACTCACCTAGATGTCCTCATACACTGGGTTTCCAAAAGTATTTGCTCATCTGCCTTTACACACACACACACACACACACACACACGAAATTAAGTGAGATCCCATTCTTAATCCATGGGGTTTAATGTGAGGTCGGCCCACCCTTTGCAGCTATAACAGCTTCAGCTCTTCTGGGAAGGCTTTCCACAAGGGTTAGGAGTGTTTATGGGAATTTCTGACCGTTCTTCCAGAAGCACATTTGTGAGGTCAGACGCTGATGTTGGACGAGAAGGCCTGGCTCACCGTCTCCACTCTAATTCATCCCAAAGGTGTTCTATGGGGTTGAGGTCAGGACTCTGTGCAGGCCAGTCAAGTTCTTCCACACCAAACTGGCTCATCTGCTTTGTGCACTAGTGGGCAGTCATGTTGGAACAGGAAGGGGCCGTCCCCAAACTGTTCCCACAAAGTTGGGAGCGTGAAATTCTCCAAAATCTCTTGGTGCTGAAGCTTTAAGAGCTCCTTTCACTGGAACTAAGGGGCCGAGCCCAACTCCTGAAAAACACCCCCACACCATGATCCCCCCTCTACCAAACTTTACACTCGGCACAATGCAGTCAGACAAGTACCGTCTCCTGGCAACCGCCAAACCCAGACTCGTCCATCGGATTTCCAGACGGAGAAGCGTGATTGGTCACTCCAGAGAACACGTCTCCACTGCTCTAGAGTCCAGTGGCGGCGCTTTACTCCACTGCATTCCACGCTTTGCATTGCGCTTGGTGATGTAAGGCTTGGATGCAGCTGCTCGGCCATGGAAACCCATTCCATGAAGCTCTCTACGCTGTTCTTGAGCTGATCTGAAGGCCACATGAAGTTTGGAGGTCTGTAGTGATGGACTCTGCAGAAAGCCGGTGACCTCTGCGCACTATGCCCCTCAGCATCCGCTGACCGCTCTGTCATTTTACGTGGCCGACCACTTCGTGGCTGAGCTGCTGTCGTTCCCAATCGCTTCCACTTTGTTATAATCCCACTGACAGTGGACCGTGGAATATTTAGTAGTGAGGAAATTTCACGACTGGACTTGCTGCACAGGTGGCGTCCGATCACGGCACCACGCTGGAATTCACTGAGCTCCTGAGAGCGACCCATTCTTTCACTAATGTCTGTAGAAGCAGTCTGCAGGCCGAGGGGCTCGGCTTTATACACCTGTGGCCACGGAAGAGACTGGAACACCTGAATGAGTGAATACTTTTGGAAATATAGTGTATTTTTACATACCTTTTTTTTAAATATTTAAATTAGATAAAATATATGTTCTGTGTCCCATTAATAAATAAAACTCAGCTTGACTAAATGGCATTTACATGTTGAATTATGTATATTACATGTTACAGAACTAGATTTACTATGTATATTTAGTGTTCTACTTAAGTTAATGTAATATGTGTTATTGTGCAAAATTGTTAAGAAAATAACTGAACAATATATAAAAGCCTGTGGTGTGTAAACATAAGCACACGGCAGTTTCTCTAGCTTGGCAAAACCGGTGCTGAATATTCTTTCACATCTGAATTTCTCAAGTTATTTGTCTCGCACATCTGTCCCGTTCACTTGCGCTACGTCTCTGAGGGTCAGACTCTGTCTGTAAATATCATTGTTCATGGTGTTATTAGCATTAGGCTGTGAGACCCCACTGCTGATTCACGCAGCTGACTGATGGAGGTGCACCACAGGCAGGGCCTGGCTAGTGGGCTGCATTGCTAAAGGCCAACTCAAAGCTAAATGCTATTATTACACTTAGAGCCCATTTGCTGGTTCCTGAGGCTCATTCACTAACAAACTGGACTAATATTAACTCGGACTGTAAGTGACTACACAGTAGCAGTTTTCCCGAAAGAGGCCTGGCTCAGGCTTTCAGGTAAGGGGCTCCCATTAGAGTATTTTTCCATGAAAAACTGCCATTACAGATTTTGCTATGGGCTTTTTTTCTGCAGCTCGTCATCCCACACCACCGCTGCGTTGTCAGCTCTATAAAAAATTAATCTGTAAATATGAGAGTGAATTATTACTCATTTCTCAAACAGAAGATACAAGACGAGATATGTTCTCAGTTAATGTGCAGAAGAATGAGCAAACTAGAAAAGCCTTTCCAGGAGAATTATTAAACCAAACATGTTGTTGCCACTGCAGGCAGCATCAGCACCGTTGTGTTGAGTTAGTAACCAGCCAACTTGGGACCCTCCAAATACCGGGGGGTATTTCACACACGAGTCTGTTTAAACCGTGATTAAAAAGCTACAGTCTTAACTTAAACGCTTACGGGCCGGGACTAAAGTTAGTCCACTGTTAGCCATGGCAGCGTGCTCCAGCGAAGCGGCTCACAGATCTCTCCTTTGTGACCTCTGTTTATCTCTCCTTTTCTCTGTCCTTCTTTTTCTTTTGTTGCGAGAGAGTTTTGAACCTCATCAGATGGACCGAACGTTTGTAACGCATGAAAACGATCTCCACTGCTCTTCGCCTCCCACAGCTTTGTTTCCCAAATCCTTGCTTTTAGCTGCCTCTTTGGTGTCCAGCCATGTAGAGCTCGGCCGAGTGAATGACCATAATGGGTTTTTTAAAGGTGCCTTGTAGTGTGTGCTAGTCTCCGAGTTTGGACTGTAAGGCAGGGTTCCTGTAGCTGACTGCCTGAGGTTTAATACATTTTGTGGTGTGCTTCACTGCTAGTCTGGCCTGACTGTAGTCCTTTGCCTGTAGACATGCTGCTCTGGTTGCCGCTGGTCCTGTGGTGGGGTTGTGCTGTTGGATCGAATGCTCTGAATTAGATTATGTTAGTGCTGAGACTGCACCACACTTGGTCTGTGTGGCTCGACACTGTTTTTTTCTCGTTAATTCACTTTTGTTTGAATTACTATTGATGGTTTTGCTGTTTGTTGGGAGACACTGAAGGTTCCACCAAGTCGAAATTCCACAGTGTGATCCTCTAATCCGTTGCTTTTGCTTGAATTTGGGTGCTCTAAAACCAGGGTCCTGCCTAGCACCTTCTAACCTGTTGCTGCAGCTTTTGGGGTTGGGACTGCTTTGTTTATGCTGAAAGAAGACGTAACCCATTTGTGAAGCAGCAGTTAGTACAGCTACAGCAGTGGACTGTCCAGTATGTCTCACTTGGTTTGATCCTCTAACGTCTAATGTGATTGTGAAATGCTCTCTGCGAGTGTTTTTAGTCCTGGAGGCCCTTGCACAAAAAAGAAATTGTGTTTTCCCAGCAGGTCATAAAATGATCAAATTATTAAGTATCGTTTGTGCACTGTGCACCTGTTTAATTAAACGGTGGGAAAGTGAATGATGCTTTGTTTCTGTTAGCGCAGTTTACACCTGCTCAAGATTGCAGTGCTGGGAACAAATAGCGCCATCTTGTGCTGCTTGCGTCTTAACAATTTAATATGGCCCAAAAAGTTAGGAGTACCCAGTAAGCTGATGGGGTGTAAATATATGATGTTTTATTTGATGCAGTGTGGTATTTGTCTCAATATATTATATTTTTCTCAATATGATTCAGTACATTTTTGATACAGATCATATGAAAAGTATTTTTAATCTTTTTAATCCTTTGCCTGCCATGCTGCCCTTAAACAAAATAAACCTCAAAAATCCCAAGCCCTGAAATTTGGACGTGATTTTATTAAAAGCCTAGTAATGTGAATGTGGGTGCATGCATAACATAAGCCCCGCCCTTATCACTTTATCAGGTCCACTTACCATATAAACTCATTTTATAGTTGAGCAGTTAGTCTGTCTGTCTCTCTGCAGAATTTGTAAGGCTTCCTTTTCCTTGTTCATCAATGATCTATACATTCTACAGACACACCTTCCTTTTGGTTCAGCTTGTAGAGACAAAAGCTCATCTGTTGCAGCTCAGTGCTGCGAGGTCTTGGTCATCCTCTCGTCTTTCTTCAGTGGTCAGTTTCTAGCCACAGGACATTGTTGGCTGTATATTTTTGCCTGGCCGATTATTCTTAGCCCAGCAGTAAAACACTGATCTGTTGGTGCTGAGAATAATTCTCCGCCCAAATAATACCTGCTCAGTGATGGATCAAAGAGCTCACTGTGGTGAAACAGATGGACTAAGTCTGTAATCGCAGAACCCTTACGCGTTCAGTGGACCTGATAAAAAAGACAACAAATGGAGATTCAGTACTGTGTAAATCTTTAAGAAGCAACTGAGGAAAATTGATTTAAACAGCTGTTTTTCGGGTCAGTAAGCATTTATTTGCTTAAAAACACACTAACATTTATAATATATGCAAATAATATTAATACATAAATTAGTAATTATTCGTAATGTTATATATTATTAGTAATTTTATGTAAATAAGTGTGTTATTTACAATTACCATAAAGATTTCCAAACCTCTCCTCACAGCAGCCCAGTATTAACCGTTGTCAATAGCCGGATTGCTCAGTGTTTCATTATGTTAACTGTGCTTGTGATGCAGTTGAACAAACTCATATGATGGTGTTGAGGAGGCACCTGGAACCAAACCTTCTCAAACTACCTTCTCAATATTTCAACTGATATGAATGACGAGGCCAAACACAACTATTTCCACGATAAGCGGCTTTCAGTAATGTGTCTGGCAGGAAACCCTTTTTCACAGTACTGTATATTTTGGAAACCCCTTTTAAACTCAGTGCAGCGCACCCATGTGGGGAAAACGTGAATCCTCTGTGCAGATGGGCCTCCGGGACTGTAGTCAGAAACATGCTGCCCAATGCTGTGCTTTGCTATGCCTACCTCTGCAGTCTGCATCCCCCCCCCCCTCCCTCATAGGGGTACACACACACACACACACACGCAGGACAAGTCTTACACTGTATGAGTAATGTTACACTATTTCTCTGAACAAACACAGATATACTTTTAGATCAACAGGCTTCTTCATAGGATTTTACTAGTCGGCTGATGACCCCATTGTGGCTTAGTGTAAAGAATAGGATTTTATAAAGTGAGAGGGAAAGAGAATGGCAGGTATTTATTATTGTATAAGACCAGGGCTCAGTCAGAAAGTTTAACTTAATTTTGGGGGTGGGGGTGGGGGTGGGTTTGCTCTGGTATATTTTGGGGCAGGCCTAGGGCAAGGAAGTGCTGAACTGTCTTTCTTGCAGGGATGACAGCAGTCAGGAGTGGGAGGAGGGGGAAGAGTTTGAGTGTTACCCTCCTGGCATGAAGGTGCAGGTGAGGTATGGGCGAGGCCGCAATCAGAAGACGTACGAAGCCACTGTGAAAGAGTCAGACCTGGAGGGGGGAGAGGTGCTCTACCTGGTGCACTACTGTGGCTGGAACGTCAGGTAAGGCAGGACCCTGGCAACTCCCATATTTCCATATTGCAAAAGGTCAGAACGTGGTAGATAGGCTCCCCCTGCGAAACAATCTTCTAGTTGTAGTTGTTTTTTTTAGCTCTGCTGCAAAGCACGCCTTTCTTTCACAAGGGTGTGTACAGAGTTTCAATGTGGCCATCTAGTGGTTGATGATGAGAAGCCAGACGCATGTTTCTGACATTTTATTGAAGCAGTGCTGACATTTCGAGTAGCCATAGGCTGCACTTCGAGACCGTTCGCTGTCACAGTAATGCTGATGACCCCATCATGACCTTGCTGTCGGTTTTTGTTGGGTCATGCGTCCCTTAGTAAGAAGTCCTAGTATTGGAGATGGGCAACATTTGTTTATACTGCAGAAGCGAATAGGCCGGTGGACTGTGCATTTTCACTGAGTGTCAGGGAGACGAGTGGCAGGGCAGTGAAGGGGTGGCGGGGGTGGGGGGGGGGGGGGTCTCCAATCCACAAATGAGGCCTTAGAACAAAAAAGGGTTCTTTTGGCACATATTATTAAAAGAGTCTTCTTGTTGATTGAAGGTGGATGTGGATAGGATGCGTCATGCTGTTTGGTCCTGCATAGTTTTGTTAGTAAACCAAGAGATGTTTGTTGCTGTCAGTCATGTTGCAAAGTTCATTTGGTAATTTACGTTAAGCTCAAAAAGCTGAAAGATATGCAGGCTGAGTCGAACATTTACTCATGAACCGTTTTAAACAGCATCTGTTAACATCGTCATGTGAAGTATCAATGAATCCGTTGAGATCACTGAGTAATGTATCAGTATTGAGATGTAATTTTAGAGGTGACTTGGTCCGCATGTCATTGTTCTATTATCTTGGTGTGAGCTGAACCTCTATTTACGTTACTGCCTCTTTCTTGTTAGGTACGATGAGTGGATCAAAGCCGACAAGATTGTGCGACCAGCTAATAAGAATGTTCCCAAAATAAAGCATCGGAAAAAAATAAAGGTACACACCTGGCTGCTGGAGAAATGTTTTATTTCTGCTTTTTAAAGATCAAAAGTCCTCCTATTCGTTCCAATATTAGCACAATTTCACATATTTTTAGTTGTTCTTATTTTGCTGTTAAAATTTGTTATTTTTGTTTTTCAGAACAAAGCTGAAAGAGAAAGAGACCGAATAGAGAGGTTAAATGAAAGAGATGACCTTTCTCCCTCCAGAAATCGCATGAGCAGATCCTCTAAACCCTCCGGCAACGATGTTTGTCCCAAGATGGAAGAATGTGATGATAAAGGGGGTCAGCAGACTCTGGGCAAATCTGTTGAGATTGCCTCCGATCTCAATGGCCTCCAAGGTAACTTTAGAGAAGTCCATTTAATTACTGCAATTCATGCTTTACCTTAGTCTGGCCCTCACTGTCACAATGTCATACTTAGTCCAGTGGATTTCAGTCTGCATTTACCTGCTTTAGCGTTTTTACCCCTTCTTTGTTTTTATTCTTTCTAACTCTTATTGCCTTAAACAGTTTTATAATCAGTCTCACTGTAGACAGCTGTGCACTTGGCTCACAAAAGCCAGCATGAAAACAATGCATACATTTTTCCAGAGTAAAAACATTTTGGGATGCTTTTAATAATAATAATAATAATAATAATACATTTTATTTCGTTGGTGGGTGGGTCAGGGATGGCTCTGAACAGAATTTTCCTGTCCTGATTAAAGCTTTGCTCTAAGGCTGTTTTCACACCGGATTTGGGTTTTCATAACCACTGTGTCTCATCTGGTTTGGTTGGTTTAGAATGTGCAGTGGCTAAACAGCACCACATTAAACCCATGGCTGTTCCTGACCAATACACACTGTATAGAATCCATGTCTATCCTTATACACATAAAATGTGGCATTTAGTAACATAACACTGGATAACAATACAACATAAAATAACAAAAAATTTGCCATAACTTTTGCACATTTATGTATTTTTTCCAATATTTAAAATGTAGAAAATTTTAAATATTTACTGGGGCGTCCAAACCTTTGCATACAACTGTATATTTTTGATATCAATGCATTTTTCTTACTATTTACACTGAATAAAATTAGAAATACTATCTATAGTATCTATGGGGCGTCTATAAATATCAAAGTAATCAAAAAACATACTTGAGCTCCGCCTCCTTGTGATTGAGGGGTGTATATGAATTGAAATGTAACCAGTCAGGTTGCTGATGCTTGGCCAAAATTAAGTGCAGTCCTTCACTAGTATTTTATTGCTAGTCTGTTAGTATTAGCAGCTCAAGACATGAGCGTCTGTAAAGAGTCAAATGCTGAAACAGGCACATTATGCAGTCGGTACCCAGCTGTGTGGACTGAACTGGGTTTGTCTGGAATCCAACAGAGACCCATAGCTTTTGGTTTAGTAGGTGTGAAAGGGCCCTAAGAGAGGTTATCCATCATTAATCATACCTATTTGTGTATTTCCAGCAGCATCTGAGAGCTCCACAGATGACAGCGAACACGAGGAGGAGGATGGTGATCATGATGACGAGGGTCCAGGAGGTCAGCCAAGCCTTCGAAGAGGAGGTCCACCAGAACGTCCTCACACACCCACTCAGTGGGAGAGTGGGCCGTCCACTGAAGATATGAAGGCTTCAGCAAACATGAGCAGCACTGAGGAACCGGCCAGCCAAGATAGCACAGATACAGGCAAGCGGAAGGGACAGCTAGAGAATGAGGGTGAGGTGCCCAGCACCAGGAGGAGAAAGCATGAAGGACTAGTTGAGCGCACCCCTAGAAGCCAATGTAAAGGCAAAACAAGGGGCAGTAGGG
>NC_051215.1:50968783-50988783 GCF_015220715.1 Pygocentrus nattereri | reverse complement strand
TATTGATTAACATTATTGGCCAGTATCGATTCTGTTTAATACGTTTATTAAGATCAGGGGGTGCCAGTACTGATCCAGTATATCGAGTTGATATGTGAATACGTGGGCATGAGTAAAATGTTCCATCAGTTCTAAATGTTTCATCCAATAAAGATGAAAATACTAGTTAGGGCTGCACAATGTATCGTTTGCTATTTCCAAGTCACAGTATTAGGAGCGGTCACTGAGTGCGGAGGTGGGAGAAGGAGGGTTTAAAATTGTGTGCTGGGAATGTCCTGACCAGTCACGCACGTTCTTTGGTGTTAGAGTGAATCAAGGCATTTACATTACATATCAAACATAAATGACTTTAAAATAAAAGCAGAGCAGTCTTGAATCAGGAGTTCACTAATGTGTTTAGGATACTGGAATATATCACCAGTATCATTCACCTGCTTCACTCCTCTCATTTCAAATCCAGTGTGTGAGAGTACAGAGCCTCACAGGCGATACTGCATCTTTTATTTTAGTGTATCTGTATATTTATATCTGTGCACTGCATTTTTAATCATTGTTTTAAAACTGCACTTTTAAAATTTTGCTCTGACCAAAGCAGGTGCAGCAGCAGCTTCATCCTCCTCCTCATCTTCGCCATCGTCCAGCTCTCTGACGGCAGCCGTCATGCTGACTCTTGCTGACCCTGCAGTGTCGGGCTCATCACAGAACTCTGGAGTTTCAGTGGAGTGCAGGTGACATGAAGAGAAATGACCCTCCTGCAGCACAGAGCACTTAACCAGCACCCAGCCAAGCCTCTGGCCTACTACCCCTCATACTGTAGGACCCAAACTCTGACGGACACAAATCGGGGCACAAAAATGAAAAGAAAAAGAAAAAGATGAATTAAAAACAGAGCCAGACAACAAGAAGCACTATTTTCTATTGACAACTGTTTCCTCTGCAAGCTAATTGCACTCAAGTGTACTTTTTTTCTGAAAAGATTGGGAAGAAGAGGTGGAACAATGCATAAAACAATCTTTTTATGGAATACTCTGTTTTCGCTTTTCTTTGTTTGTTTGGTTTTTTGTTTTTTTTTCTTTTTTTCAGTTCTAAGCAATAACTGTCCATGAAGAATCCAATTCTGTCTTTCTGTGGCGAGGATACTGCAGTGATGGACCAGAGTAACAGTTACTCCTGGTGTAAGTCCCTGTCTCTTAACAAGAAATCCAAACACCGATCAGTTTCATTCAGTGGCCGTGTTCTGCGTCTAAACGTGTTAACATCCGCGTCCACAGTCCTTTATTTATTCATTTTTAATCCTGTTGAGGTGTGATGACAGGGTTTATAGCTGAGGAAATTCACTGATGGCCATGTTGTAGATGGGTACGTCTGTTCATGTGGTAGTGCCTTGAAGTTCCTCTTTAAAGGCATTTGCTGGGAATAATGCGGCGCTAGAGAAAGGTTGAGGGGGAAGCTACAGCTAAAGAGGTGCCTGTATGTTTCATATGGCCTCTGTAAGTGTTAAATGAGGAGAAGTTCACATTGTTGGAACCTTATGGTGGTGTTTCTTTATTCAGCGTAGCACGCGAGGAATAATACTACTCAAACTGTTTAACGCTTATAAAACGCCTTATGAAAGATACACACTTATCGGCCCGTCACCTCGTGTTACCCACTCGAGCCTCCACTGCTGCAAAATCCCCTGAAATGTACATGTCTTGTTATTTAAGACACAGGAGGGGTGTGTGAATGAAAGTCATCATGCCAAGGGCTGTTTACTACTAATAATGTTTATATAACAAATATAAATGTAAAAATAGAATTCAGTATTTCTAAACTGAAGCTTATTATTATGATTGTAGATGGTTACATAGAGAGAATTAAGTGCTTTTTCCAGCAGCCCTGACTCGAAGTGTATTTTACTACTGAAAGATATCAGGTCAAATCCCTGTAGATGGGGGTTTGAACAGTTACAGTTAATATGGCAGTATTTGGAAGTGCAATGATGAGAAAAGGTTTGATGGAAATCACTTGCAGTGACAGAACCTGCTTTATTCCATATGTAGCCTCCTGTATGATGTCTTCCTTTATTCCTTTACGCTTGTCCGTTGGCTTAAAGAAGCACTTCTGTTGTGTGTTAAGGGGAAAAGTCAGTCAAGCGCTGTGGCCAGTGACATACATTTGCAGTAACATATAGTTTATGGATAGGGAATAACAACTGACACAGTTTGCCAATAATTGTTTAAAAATAGAGGAAGGTACATGATCATCTTCTGTGTTCCTATCATGTGTGTGCCGTTGTTCCTTCTTCCTTGCTGGCGGGAATATTGTGATCGGCACTCATTTGTTCAAGTGCACATGGAGTTGTTTCTGCTCTGGTGCAAAAAGTGCAGTATGACCCAGTCCCAGCTATTCAGATCACTAGTGGTGCTCTCACAGCTCTTACTGATCAGGCTTTACCTTGGGAGTTGGGATGGAGGGAGGGGATCTCTCCTCAATAAGCATTGGTTTGAATTGGCATGCCCTGACCAGGGAACAGGTTACAATTACACAAATGTGCGTTTATAACTACAAAAAACCCCATGTGTGTACAAACTGACAACACCGCCAGAGTTTCCTTTGTATAGCCTCCCCATTGTACCATAACCTGAAGGTCTGTACTGGTTGGCACTTGTATGTAATTGTATGCCTTTGTTATACATTTGTATATTAAGAGGTGTGTTTTGAGTCAAGCTATTTAATATCTTGCACTGTTAATAATATGTACTTTCTGTACAGACAGTTTTACCGTTTTAACTGTAGTGTCTGTGTACATTTTGAAGGTAAACGCATGTCCTTTCCTCCTCGGTTCTCTTCATTTTGTGTTTTGCTTTTATGTGGCACAGCTTTAGTTTTCAGTTTAGTTTTCAGTTTGTTACACGCTTTTCATCCCTGTTTAGTCTTCATTTTTTCTGTTTAAACTGTGCTTGTATTAGACTTTTTAAAATGTGATTTAAAAGTATTTTACAATCTGTACACGGACTGTAAAGTTTTATGGATCTTTACCAAAAAAAAAAAAACAAAAAAAAAAACCCCGTTCTGAGACCATGTGAGAATGTGGCAAAGATCTATCGTATTTATTAGGTTCATCAAAGGATGGAAGTTATGTAATTTATTGTACAAATGTAAGCAGAAGATCCTCAGTTTTAAATAAATGACATAGTTTGTGACTTCTAATCTTGACTTTTATATGTAGTAGAGCTGGTAAAGCATTACACAAGCACACATCAAAGGGAAATTCCACCTTTTTGGAAGTTTTCTGCATAATTAAATCATTAGTTGTTTGTGAAGTGCACCACATTTAAACTTGTGGGTGTTTATTTTATTCAGTGACCGCAGAAACGACACAGACATGTTGTAAAGACTCTTATTTGCTTTATCCATATTTTAACCATCATCCACTACCTGGACGCATGGGGTCGTTTGGACAGAAAACCCTGGACAGTGGAGCTCCGGGTTCCTAAAGGATTTCTCCTTTAAATAACCTTTTTCACACCAAACCACTTTCAACTACTTGAGTGTTTACATCTCAGTGAATTCAGCAGATTTTTGTGGTGGAATTTCTCTCACTAGTAGACCCCACAGGAGCAAAGAAGACCCCAAGCCCCTGTGTGTTAACTTCATACATAAACATTGTCCTCAGTGTGGACTGCCCGCCTGTGCAGGGTGGCTTTCAGCACAGGAAGCCTTGCAGCGCCAGCTCGGTAAAGCTGGGCTGATGTTGGATATTCGCCCCTCCTGTCGCTCACAAACCGCCTCTGAAACGTTCTGCAGTAACATTTTAAATCTGGTCAAACACCAAACCACAATCATTACACTTCAGTTCTTCATCTTTCCATTTCGCCCAGAACTCCTGATGAAAACAGCTGGAACCGCTGCAGTGGGCAAAGAAAAGTTTGGGTGCTGCTTAAAACCGTAAAACACTGAAAGACGCGAGGAGCCCGCTGGCCTTATTTCTATAAACGCCTGAGACAGAAAGATGATGTGAAAATCAACACCTGACAAGTAAACATCTGCCCTGATCTGACGAGCAGTTAACCCTGTTAACCCTTTCATTAACACACCGCAACCTTTAGTTTGCTAAAATATGCCTCGACTGAATTTTGAATAGAAATAAATTGATACTGTGGCCCTGACCCGCCAGCAGTCCAGGGTGTTTCCATATGACTTACAGGTCTAAAATCACTTGTAGTTTATGGAGACACACCAGACAAACATGAAATGATATAAAATGAATTTATAGAAAGTGCTGCTGTGCTCGATTAGACTTATTTACTAAACTAACTTACAAAGCATAACTACAGAAAGGAAAGGAGGGGAGTGAAAATGACCGGTGGACAGTGGAATTTGTCTGTTCATTTGCTTCACCGCCGGTGGGCCGCCAGCTCCGCCGTCATCGGGCCGCCAGCTCCGCCGTCAGCGGGCCGCCAGCAGTCCAGGGTGTTTGTGATAAGTAGCCAGCTGGCTGACGTCACTGCGCCTCCCAAATCCCATCGCGCTGGTCTCTGCCTTGTTTAAAATCGGAGAGATCGGGTTACAAACTTAGGAATAACAGTTGTTACAGTTCAGAATTTCCATCCCTCCCTCCATCCATCCATCCCTCCCTCCATCCATCCCTCCATCCATCCACTTAAATATTGAAAATAACTCAAGGCACTGAACATTTTAATTGGCTTAAAATGGTCTTAAAAGTCATCGCTATGAAATATTTCCCTAATTGTTTTCTCTAAAATTGGCCCGAGGGTTCTGTTATTCTGTTAATCTGTTATTCTGTTAATCTGTTAATCTGTTATTTTGATATTTAATCCAAGAAATGCCGGGCAGGTCTATCACTATTTCACCACTAGACGCTCCGTCTCTGATCTACAAGCATCACATCGCGTCTAGAATATTAAAGGACCAAACCATCACGAGCCGCGTCATGCAGCGTCCAGCTGGAGTGGACATGTTCAGCTCAACGAGCTCAGACTTTCTCTTTCCTGTATAAGGAGCTCATTTCCGGCCTGGCCTGGCTGGTGGGCCCGGCCTCGTGCGCGTGCTCAGTGCTCTGCGTTCAGCGCGTGCTCCCGGTCCCCGGTTCGCTCCGCACCGCTCCGGCCGCTGGTGGTCAGCAGGATGCTGGACAGGAGGCTCGGCGCGGTCGCGCTCGGCGTCGGCGGGGCTTTGATCGTCGGCTACTGTATCTATTTCGACAGGAGACGAAGAAGCGACCCCGACTTCAAAAGGAGGCTGCGTGAACGTGAGTCCCGTCCGCCAGGTAGCGAGCTGACCAGCCGAGCACACTTTGTGGTCATTTCTAGTCGATTACTTGGCTGTTTGTGGCGGTTGATGAGCACGCGGCCTGTTTGACCGCAGCTGTGGCCGACCGTGTGTCACGGTGCTGTTTGTAGCGAGTGGTGACGCTGTCCGCCCGGCTCAGGCGCCACGTGAAACACGTTATTAATATGCTTAATAACTTTAATATCAAAACTCGGCACCTTCTAACCGATGAATGAAGCATCGGGATTATTTAACCTCCAGGAGCTGAGCTCGCCTGGGTCACGCGTACCTGATGATCTTTCAACCTTTTAGTGCCTGTTCCACAGTGGTCATCAACTGGCAGACCACCGATGTATTTTAGTGGAACTTGACTCGGTTTAAGCGAGGACAGTCTACAGAACGGGCTGGACACGGGGGTGGTCAAAGAAAAACGCGCATCTCCGTTTTTATCGGTTTTTCTTTCTGTCATTTCTTTGCTCGCGCTGTTGTGTTTGGAATCGGAATCCTTTACTGATCCCAGGGGGAAACTGCAGTTGTGACCGTTGCACCCATTTAGTTCTGCTTCAATGCTACTCCAACAAGGAGTATTGGACAGGGGTGTGAGGAAGTCTGGGTCTGCTTGTGGTCGTCATCGTGATGTGTGTTCGTGTTGAGGGCAGTCGTTTCCAAGCTTGTGTTTATTGTGATAAAACACATTTCATGCATTCTTCAAAACCCCCCAACTGCTTGTTTTAGCTTTTGGGACAAGCAAGAATGCAAGATCAACATCTAGAACTATCCAAGGTTGAGGGTCTTCTTGTGACCTTTGGCTATTTCACCTCTAGTACACTACCACCTTCGTTAGGCTTGGGGTCGTCCTGCAGGTAAACGTGGCCATAAAACTTTATTTGTCTTAACAGTGAAAGTCATGCTGACGTGCTCTGGTCTGATTTTGGCCACTTTTATGTGGTACTAAAATCTGATGGACACATGTGGGTCAGTGTGACCAGTCTGAGCAGTCAGTCTAACTTCTGTGACTCCAACTCAACATTGTATTAATGGTGTTTTTGAACTGTTATGTTTTCATAGACCGAGAGTTGTTTACAATTTAATTTAAGTTTCTGGCTGTTTTGGTCAGAGGTGCCGTTAAATGGCATGACTGCTGTTTTAGTTACATTGTCTGAATTTCCTTTTGAGGAACCAGTAAGACCAGCCCTGGCAGCGTGAACAGAGAGTCAAAGCAGTTCCGCACAGACCAGGACTTTTGGTTTAGCTCTTATTTTTCTTATTTTTCTGTTTTTTGTAGGTAGGAGGAAGCAGAAAATTGCTCAGGAAAAGTCTGGACTGGCCAGGGTAAGGAACAAGTCTCTTACTGTATGATGTTAATGGTCTGAAAAGGAATATTGTCCATATCCGAAACCATTAGGGAAATACTGCTATCTTAATCCTCGTCAGGAATTTGATACATGGATGACCGTAAAGGCTATGATAGACCAGGGCAGTCGTGGGCTGGAGGTCAGGGAACCAGCCCTGTGACCGGAAGGTCGCCCCTAGTGTGTGTGTTCACTAGTGTGCATGTCTGTGGGCGTTTCACTGCACGGACGGGTTAAATGCAGAGGTCTAATTCCACAGTGTGCAAACACAGTAAATTCTATTCTAATTCCAACAGAATCTGAAGCCCTTTCCTTCTTTCATTCTTTCATTCTTTCGTTCTTTCGTTCTTTCTATGAAGCTGCCAGATCTCAAGGATCCCGGGGCTGTGCAGCAGTTCTTCCTTGATGAGATTCAGCTTGGGGAGGAGTTACTGGCTCAGGGCAAGTCTTCTTTTTCCATATTTGTAATTGTGTCCTCAGCTCTAATGCGTTCGGCTCGTCCTCAAAGTTGCCCAGTTTTGCTGCTTGAGTTTGACTTCAGCCACTCATGTGCAGTTTATGTGTGGCGAACTCAAATTCTTGAGATCAATCCAAACCCATTTTTAGTCCACTTCAGTTTTGGCTGGAAGCCCAAGAGACCAAGTTTGTGAAATGTTCCGGTCTGTGACGTTGACCAGTCACATTACCTAATGCAGCATTTTCTTATTTGTTGAGTGTCAACATAAAAAGCTTAAATGCTCGTCCCTCTTAGGAGACTATGAGAATGGTGTGGATCACCTGACCAATGCCATTGCTGTGTGTGGCCAGCCACAGCAGCTCCTGCAGGTGCTCCAGCAGACTTTACCTCCACCTGTCTTCCAGATGCTTATCACCAAAGTACCCACCATCAGCCAGGTGCGTGCACTACATAAACCTCTTACACAACAAATCTGCCATGTTTACTGTTTTCTGGGAGCGTTAAATCCCATCGTAGCCCCATTGGACCAGAAAGTACAGTGTCGGTTTGAGGCTTAGATCACGTTTCCACACGTAGACTTACGATGATGATGATGATGCACTTTTGATGCTTCAAAACCTGTTACCTGCGTGTTTTATCCTTCGGGGCTTATCGAGAGAAAAGCTCAGTGGTCAGGAATTATTACTAAACATATCTATAATTTATTTTTTAATGCTAATGCAGTTACTTTACATTTGAGTAACTTCAATAAAATAATTCTGGCATGTGGAAACTGTTGTGCACCCTTTCTGACAGAGATCATGACGTGCCAACACTTCCTGTAGCTTTGAGCTAATGGCTTAAAGTAGTTCAGTCTTTTTTAGGTTCTGTTCTCTGAGAGCTTTCCTGGTCAGATCTTGCCTCACAGTTCAGAAACTGCCACTCCTTATTGGCATTTTGGACAGTGGAGCTTGTGAGCTGGACCTTGATGTGTAACTTATTTATTTATTTATTTATTTATTTATTTATTGTCTTGCCTTGCTTTGTAGGCATCCGTTAGCTTAATGTTCAGATTCTCAGCCAGCTGCTTAAAGGAGGCCATGGTTGAGTGTTAAGTCAAAGAATTTATGCTGTAGAACTGTCGTGGACTGACCGTTCCTAATGACCATCGTTGAGCTGCTTACCTTGTATGAAGTCATTGAAGGCCTAATGCGTTAATTAATCTTAGCGGCTTTAATGAGATGTCTAAATTTTGCTCATGCCACAGTATTTTATTTTTGTCTTTTTCATTTTTCACTTCAGGAATCAACAATACATGTATTTCTTCAGGATTTATCTGCATTATAACTGTATATGTTTCTGTTTTTGGTACTAAATTTGCTTCTTTGCTTCCATTTGCTAGCGTTCCTTTTCCAGTCAGATAAACAAAGGAAGCCAAGCTTTTTCTTCTCTGTTTCGGATTTTACAACTAAAACCAGCAATGAAAAGAGTTTTCTTGGTTATTTTGATGTCCGCTCTTTGTCCTTGGAATGTAATGTAGTGATTTGCTCAGCTGAGTCTGACCACATGTGAAAGGGGTCTGTTAATAAAGCCCCAGGGAACCTGAATCCAGGTAGGTTAGTTGAGCTGTTTTGGGCTTACAGTCTACAAAGAACATCCTGTGAATAACTTTCCACTGACCGATACTTGGCCAGAGTTTATGCCAACAGTTTCCTCCTCTCTCGAAGTGAGCTCCTAATCTCAAGTAGTGCATATGTACGCGTTGTCAATCATGCACCACCTCAGAATATTAGGATCGTGCCCAGACGCTCAGATGTGATTTTTAAAGCATATTTTGTGTCTATCTAGTTTTGCCTTTTGAAATGTTTCTGGATGTTTAACACAACGCTTTTATATATTTCATATTTTAGTGTTCCCTGGATTTGATGGATAAGCAATCGATGAAATGGGCTACATTAAAAAAATATTTATTATTATTATTATTATTATTATTATTATTATTATTATTATTATTATTATTATAATAACATGAACACGTTCAGCAGACTCGGTCTCCTTTTCTCTCTCTCTCTATCTCACCACCCCTCCCTTCCTCCCTCTCTTTCTCCTTTCTTTTATAGCGGGTAATAAGTGCACAGAGCTTGGCTGAAGATGATGTTGAGTGAGAACAGGATGAGCATGAGGTTTGAGTTTGCTGGTTATCGTGGCCGACAGCAGAGTTTCACCATAGACGACTGCAAACCCTCTGACGTGCTGCTGTGAAGTCTTTCCCTTTGTTTTTGTTTATTTTCTATACTGCGCATTCTCAGTTATTGGTTGATAATCTTTCTGCCCCCTGCATTTTTTTTCTGATGGCATAAAATGTCTTGACTAAACGAGCTTTTATTTAAAATGAATGTATTTATTGATGGGCAGAGATTCGCACACGTACTCAAGGGACCATCTGTAACGTCACTTTATTACGGTTTAGAAACAGTAACTGTTGTTCATTACTTACGTATTGTTCAAAGAACAAAGGTTATTCCACTTTATCTTTTTAAGTTCTTTTCTATGTAGTCCTACAATAAAGGTTAAAGTGAAGAAGTGTCCTTTTTCAGTCTTTAAGTCACAATAGTTAGACATTTAGTTTCTGGAGTGTTGGTCATGTTTGCCATGTGTCTGAACACGACATGCAGAACATGGTTTAAAATATTCTGCCGTGTTCTGCCAGTAGGAGGCAGTAATATAAAAGTAGACTTTCTGGGGCAAGTTTTTTTATTTCTTGATGGACAGCTGAGCTGCAACTCCTTCAGACAGTATCTGTGTGCAGTCAGCATAAGTCAATATTTGACCCTAAATCCTGTGAAAACAAGTCTCCAAAGATCTGGCATTCAACGTATAAATTAGTGCTTGAGAATGAATATTTTTATTGAACATGGCTGAGTGTTAGTTTAAATATGAGAGACGTTCCCTGCGTTAAGCAGATGGTGAACTGTATGTGAAAAGGTTCTTTTAATGAACATGTTGGTCTAAGGCTGGACTGTGATATTTATCTTGTGATAATGTCTGTATTTTAAGGACACTGGCGGGCTGCATGTTTATTGATGCAAGTTTATAACTGCATGTCTAATTAAATTAGACGCTTATTTAGAGCTGGCATAGCTGGTATATAGTTATAAAAATGGCATTGATACGTAATGTATATTGTAAAAATGTTTACATTTCCCACCCCTTAAACATTCTGGCCTCACACACTGCAATTCTCTAGACAGTACAGAGCCCATTGCTACTGATGGGGTTTGCATTAAAAGCTGAAAGAAAAGCACTTCTTTCGACTGATCCCATTATTAATATTATAAATACCAGATTTAACCATTTTTCAAAACTTCGTCTAAACTAACCTATTGCAAAAACTGCAAAGCCTATAAGCCCTGGGTTTAACCTATTACAAACACCAGGTCTTATTACAAATCCTACAAGCCCGAGGTCTAGCCCAGCGCTTCCCCACCCTGGTACCTCCTTCCCTGCTCATTTAAGTGTTTTACCTGCTCCAATACACCTGATCCAACTAATCGGCTCGTTATCAAGCCATTCCTGAGTTGGGGCTGGTGTGGTAGTGCAGGTAAAACACCAACGTGTGCAGGACAGGGGTACTCCTGGACCGTGGTTGGGAACCTGTGGTCTAAAATATTACAGACAGCCTAATTTGCTGTAAATCCTAAGTTTAATGAAATACAAAATGAACCCCAGGTCTAATGTGGTGCACGCTATAGGTTTAACCTGTAACACATATTTTATGTAAAACATACATCGAGCATAACAAAGGAAATGTGTAGCAATGCTTCTGTTTAAAAGAACACACTAAGATTCCCACCACGCAGAACATATGGAGCGTTTTGTAATTCAGCTTTACTTTCAGTTCCGTCTCTCAGGTCCCTGAGTTTTCAGGTCTCTAAGGGCCAGAATATTCCGTCTGACACCGGCACATTTTCAGAAGTATCTCCCTGGGCTAAGACACAACTACACACTCCAAAAATGGAAGTGATGCTCGAAAGAAGAGTAGAAGAATCACCTCTGCCTTTCTTAACAACCTTTCAATGGATGCCAACCGGCCATTGGCCTCTATTATAAGTGTGTTTTGATGGAAAAGCTTTATAAATATTTGCTGTAAAATGTATCAATATCCCGCAGATGAGGATGTAACAACCCTGGAATATTCCTTTAAAGTCAATGTCATTCATATTGTGAAGCATTTCCAAGCGCAGGGTCTCTGAGCTAGCTGAGCATCTCACTTGATGATGGGTTGGGCTGCTGGGAAGTAGATAAGATGTTTTGGGGCAGGAAAAAGTCACAAAACGTGAGTTAAAGATTATGGGAAAACGAGAATTTTGTCTTTTACATTGTTATGATGAATCACGTTTAATATAACAAGGGCATCTTTCAAAAAACCCTTTTAATGCCTTTATTTTTAAGAGAGCAGTGTGTGTTATGTCTATAACTCTATATATACATAGCTATAGATGTCATGGTAACAGAAAGTGGATCCAGTGGGGAGCGGGGGGGGTAAATTTGTTCCCCAGGCTGAAATGAACTCCTATCCCTGCAGCTATGAAGTGTTAAGTGGTACTTTTTTAATCCCACAAACGGGGAAATTCCACCTCCGCATTAAACCCATCCGTGAAGTGAAACACCACATACACACTAGTGAATACACACACACTAGGGGGCAGTGAGCACACTTACCCAGAGCGGTGGGCAGCCACAACACCCGGGGAGCAGTTGGGGGTTAGGTGTCTTGCTCAAGGACACCTCAGTCATGGACTGTCGGCTCTGGGGATCGAACCAGCAACCTTCCGGTCACAGGGCCAGTTCCCTGACCTCCAGCCCACGACTGCCCCAATTGTAGATATTGTAGATTCTTTTTTGGAAACTCAAGTACATTCTGTGTTATGTGAATTATGTATATACCTTATGTTTATGTATATACAGTCTGTCCATAAATATTTGGATGGATATTATTTTAGCTGTCTGCCACAGCATATTGAAGTTAAAATTAAATGATGGATATTAGCTTAATGTGCAAACCCTCAGCTTTAATCTGAATTTATTTACATCCAGATCACGTGAACAGAATAAGAATCACAATTGCTTTTATCATCCATAAAATCTTTACATACATAAAAAACGTACATCTTTAACTGGACATTATAATCAACTTATAAATCAGGTTGTAATTTTTAATACTTGGTTCCAAATCTTTCACAGTCAACGACTGTCTAATGTCTGGAATGCATAGACATCACCATAAGCTTGGTTTCTACCCTGGTGATGTTCTACCACCTGTCTTCCTGTTCTCCACAGCTTTACCTTCAGCTTTGCTTCAGGAAATGAAATGCATGCTCGATTAGGTTGAGGTTAGGTGGCTGGTTTGCTTTCGCAGTCATTGTCCATCAGCACTATGAGATGCTGTCTAATGAGCTTTGAAGCATTTGACTGAATCTGAGTAGATAATATAGCTCTATATACAAGAGACCTGGTTCCACTGGCAGCCAGACTACGTCCACCACGCTTGACAGATGAGTAATACAGTTTGGATCATGAACAATTTCTTCCCTGCTCCACACTTTTCTCTTCCCGTCATTCTAGTCCAAGTTGATCTTTAACTTATCGGCCCATAAAATATTGTTTCAGAATTGCAGGCTTTTAAAAGGCTTTTGGCAAACTAATATAATCTTCCTGGTTTGAAGGGGTTTAAACTCTTTGTATTTACTTTGGTAACGTCTTCTCTTTATTGCTGACCTTGACGCAGATGTGCCTCCTCCCTGGCGGGTGGTCTTGCTCTTGCAGGCTGTTGTTAAGGGGTTTTTCACCGCAGCTGTTTTCCCTGGTGCTCTTTCTGTTGTAGTGTTACTGAGCTCACCACTGGATTCTTTCTTTTTAGAAATGTACCAACTAATTGATTTGACCACATGTGATGTTTTGCTAACTCTCGAATGCGTTTGTTTGGGTTTTTATAGCCTAATATTGGCCTGATTAGCAGTGACGGCTCTTTGAACATATTGAGAGTTATGAGCAAAAGATTCCAAATGCAATCCTTAAAACAAGCTCTAGACTGTTCATCTGCTTCCTTGTCAGTGAAATAATAAAAACGTTCCTTTTTCAGTCCCTAAAATGGTGGATCTGAAAATGGTTGGAATTTCTACACTTGGTTTGGATGCAAATACCCCCAAATTAAACCTGGGAGTTCAGCACATCTTAATTTATTATTAAACTTCAATATCTTATAGACAGCTCAAAAACAACAACTTCTCAAAACCCAAATGTGTGTGGACGGGACTGTAAGCTCATGGGCGCTACAGCATGTTTTGGAAACCTGATCTGAAATGTGGCTTGTTGTAAGACAGAAAGTCTTTTATTTTTAGCCCAACCTGCTTTTTTCAGACTTTAAGAGAAATTTGTGGCGGGGGCAGCCAGGAGACAGGAAATGGAATTTTTGCATCAGGAGTAAAATGTGAAAACTGAGCTGCAGGCCAAAGACAGTGCTGTTTTCCATGAACTCATGCTCTCATACAAGAACTACCCCTCTGCTTTCCTTTATTTTTGTCCCAGATGGGAAAAGCACATGAAGTGGTTTGGCTGCTCTGAATTCATTTTGGCCTACAGTGTTGTTGGCCACTATTGAAATAATCCAATATTTCCAGATATATCAGAATATAATGGTGTCAGATGATATTTTAGCTTGCCTTGCCCTGGCTAACGTTATGCCCACATGATTATAATAATTATAATACATCATAGGCATGTATGAAAAATAACAAAGTGCATCTATACACAATAAGTTTTGAAATAACTACACTGTTTAAATCTTCCTAAATAAATACAAATAAGATTTGTTCTAATATAGATTAAATGACTAGGCTGCTGTTTTCATTGACAGAAGGTTCAGGAAGAGAAGCGGTTAACAGCCAGCTCAGCAGATACCCAAAATAATAACAGACTCCTCCAATAATGCTCAAACTTTAAGTTGAATTGTGTACTGAAAAACTGCATCATACAAGTTTCAAATACGTTGTTTCCCTTAAAATTACACAAATTCTGGTGCACTGTCAAATCGAACCCCCATCTCCAAAAAGGAAACTGAAGTTACATTCGTTTTAAATGAATTATTTAAATGTAATTATGAGCTGTTCCTTTAAACCAATCCGAAGCACCCAGCATGCATTTCTGTTAACTGTCTTTTTGTTACTTTTAAATGGCATTGAAACATGAAGAGAATATGGCCTCTAATAACAGTTTACTGGTGTGGACTACGTCACGCAGCGCTAGCTGTGAGCTGATAACACACATGACGGGAGGAATAATGCTGCCTGTGTGTGAGTCTGACGTGTCTGCTGTCTGATTGAGTTCAGGAGGGTCCGTGCCAGCTCCCGGCTGAGCGGGGCTGCCTGTTTCGCTGGTAAACATCCTGCCCCCTCCCCCCTCCTGCTGCACAGCTGCCACACACAAAATCTCATCTATGCGCAGAGGAGAGGTCAGTGAAGGCAACTGGCCCAAAGCCCTGCAGCTCCCCTCCCTACTTCAGAATGAATCATGCACTCGGGATGAATTCAAGCTTTGATCGAGCCGCTAAATTAGTTGGCGAATGGGTGCTGCCTGAGAACGGCGGTGACGAGGGGTCACAGCACAGTCAGCACTGCAGGCCACCTTTTCACAAATATGGGCATCCATGGCCCAACTCGCTGGGCGTGGTGGTCTCTGTGAGTAATCTGTGTAAACATTTCGAGATTAAGTTGGTGCTATGAGATTCACTTGATCAAATTAGGACTCAAACACCACACCGAGCTAAAAAACAGAACAGTCTCTAAGGGCTGCAGCGGTGCAGTGAGCCCACAGTGTCGGGCCAGTTTCAGTGTCTTTATATTTAAGAAAGAAATTCACTCTTTAATCAATGAACTCTTTATTTTACCTACAGACAGAAGAATGACAGCATGACGGATGAGGTCTGTTTTCTGCCTGTGATGAATGAAAAAGATTAAGATTGAAAGTGCTTTTGAGCTTTGACAGCCTGCAGGTGCTTTGCCTTCATTATTATAAATAAATGAATAAGAGAGCTAGTCAGTGTGTCCGGGTCAGCTCGTTTTCAGTCAGTTCAGAAATCACTTGCTGCTGAATGTGGCAGGAGGGGACACCAAGGCCACCACACACCAACGAAATTGGACATTTTTGGAATGTTAAAGGAAAATGACTGGCATATCGTGACATCGTGGTTTGGTGTGCGTACGGAACCGTAGGGGGGCAGACTGAACTTATATTGGGGGGCAGACTGAGCTTATATTGGGGGGCAGACTGAACGCTTCAACAATATATTGTGTACTGTTGCGTTCCTACTGAACTTGGTCAAAACAAGCAAAAGGGAGGAGTGAATGAAAACCAACTGCACCAGTAAAAGAGTCACAACACAGACAAAGACAAACAGCTGTTAGGAGGGCGCAGCAAGCAAAGCAAATGGGTTGCCCTGTCTTTAACAGCTAAAGGTTACCAGCCTACTTCCCGATCAGAGGGGGGTAATTTAGGTCCAGAGAGTAAAATCCCTCCCCAGGATTTTGTTCCAGCTGCCAGGCTTCTCTCATTTGCACAAACCAGCAGCTGGAACAAAATCCTAGCATGGATTTTTATTTTCTGGACCTGAACCCCCACCTCTGTTCCAAATAAACAAATTCACAATGAGGTACAGTCCCAGTCTCACCACTACTACTTTCCACAATTTAGACCATCAGTCAAGACATTAAAGCTGCAAAATAACACACGTGTAATAATGCTGGGACTGAAAAGGCATCAAATCAGGATATCTGTGCTGCTGTGTTACCACCAGGAGGAAATAACCATCCTGAAATATTCTACAACAATTGTATGTATATTGATATATATATATATATATATATATAATTTGCTGATTAAAGAATTTAAAAATGATGTCTGTTTATAAAGCATACAGTAGCTAGAAGCTCTCACAATGGCTGTGCACCTGGGCATCTGTCAGTCCCCAACTTTCCATCAGATTCAATGTACTGCCATTAACTAATCAGCAGCACAAACAAATACTGGCTCATGGCAAAACGCCCTCCAGCTGATCTATTGATTGTCTTGTTTTTGGAGCATTCATTCATTTAGTGTTATATGATTGTGTTTTTAAACGGGCTTTATTCGGGTTTCTGTGATGGGGTTCCGTTGGCGTGGTGATGCGACTTTGCCTGGGAAGGTGAATACAGTGTCCTGTAAAAACTCATTAGAGATGCAGTTACATTGGTCCCATCTCATCACAATACTTTTATGAATGTGTCTATAATATATTATTATTATTATTATTATTAGCACATCAACCACATGAAAGTTTCCACCAGATTAACCACCCAGAGTGTTTAAGCTAATATAGTATAACTAAACATAACGTTAGTGAAAAGCTTATCATTTGATCAGGCTAAATATATACATGAATTGGTCTGTGGGAGAATTCAGTCAGTATAACAAAGAACCCTCTCAGCACGCGCTGGATCTGAAATAACGGTGGGGAAAATAGTTTTCAACAGGGGGCGCTGTGGTTCCAGCATACCAGCCAGACAAGAATAATAAATGTGTTCTCATGGGAGACGCAGGACACTGTAAACACGACCGTCTTGTTTCTATAAGGAATGAACAGCCAGCATTTCTGCACCTCAGTGTAAAGAGCGTGTAAAGTCCAAATTGGTGCGTAGCGTGCAGTGATATGCTGGACAATGCAGTGGTCAGCTGGAGCGAACATCTTGCACTGGTGAAGTACATTAATGAAGGACTCACACTAAAGTTAGGGGCTGGTTTTAGTGGACGGGAATGAAGGTTTAGAATAGCCCTGGGCTTGTCTCCAGGGTCCAACATGGATTTAGCAGACCAGGCTTTAGAAACCAGAGCAAGCAGCTCACAAACTCGGGAGCCTGAGCGAAGACTTCACCCGCTGGAAGCCCTCTCCCCCCTCTCCTCTCCCTCTCCCCCTCTCCCCATCTCCCCCTCTCCTCTCCTCTCCCCCTCTCCCCCTCTCCTCTCCTCTCCTCTCCCTCTCCCCCTCCCCCCCTCCCCCTCTCCCCCTCTCCCCCCTCTCCTCTCCTCTCCTCTCCCTCTCCCCATCTCCCCCTCTCCTCTCCTCTCCTCTCCCCATCTCCCCCTCTCCCCCCTCTCCTCTCCCTCTCCCCCTCTCCTCTCCCTCTCCCCCTCTCCCCCCTCTCCCCCCTCTCCTCTCCCTCTCCCCCTCTCCTCTCCTCTCCCCATCTCCCCCTCTCCTCTCCTCTCCCCATCTCCCCCTCTCCCCCCTCTCCTCTCCTCTCCCTCTCCCCATCTCCCCCTCTCCCCCTCTCCCCATCTCCCCATCTCCCCCTCTCCCCCCTCTCCTCTCCTCTCCTCTCCTCTCCTCTCCTCTCCCTCTCCCCATCTCCCCATCTCCCCCTCTCCCCCCTCTCCTCTCCTCTCCCTCTCCCCCTCTCCCCCCTCTCCCCCTCTCCCCCCTCTTCTCTCCTCCCCCTCTCCCCATCTCCCCCTCTCCTCTCCCTCCTGCTTGCACTTCTCTCATCTCAGCCTTACCCTGGTGCGCTTGCAGTGTTCTGGCTTTACAGCAGCATGACAGTCCATGACACTTCAAAGAGACTGAGACACTGTCAACCCAGGAAGAAAGGCTGGGAAATATGAGCGAAATCGAAGCTGGACTAATAATAATGACCACCAGCACCACCACCAGTACCACCGGCACCACCACCACCAGCAGCAGCAGCAGCACCACCAGCAGCAGCAGCGGGGGTTTAATTACTCAGGCAGTCTTATAAGCCCCGTGTCATGTGTTGTGAAAATACAGCAGAAAGGGAGGAGGGAAAATTTCCCTGGCATGTCCTAAAAATAAACTGAGGCGTACGTGCTTGGAGTGCTAATAGCAAACGAACACATGCCCTAGTTTTGTGTTAAGTGGATGGCTTAAAAAAGCAAGTGGAGGCTAACGCCCGGATTTAGACCAGCCTCCTCACGGCGCGCCGTCGCCTGCTCGTCGTTATGGCACACCATGGACTCACACCTCACTATCATAGTGCACTCCATCACGAGCTCACCACATAGATCCCACCTCACCCTACCTCTGATTACTGTGCGATACCTGCTGCTGACAGAACGGCACGAGGGCAACACACACACACACACACACACACACACACACACTCACACACGTTCTGGGCAACATCTGTAATTATTACTGTGCAGTATCTACAGTTTCTGTGTGATATCCACACAACTGCGTGTGCGAACTGGACATTTGTAGTTTCTTAATTCTATTTTTATTGTTTATATTGTTCTGCTAACAGACGCCTTGTTTATTTATTTATTTATTTTGCATGATGCACATCTTTGTCTACTCACTGCTGTTTATCTGCTGTAACAATGCAGTGGGATAATAAAAGTCTCTCTTATCTCTTATACCTCGTCCTTTATGTAAAGCCCAAGCTGAAAAGCTCTCAGCAGCCACTCCTTTAACAAAGCTCTTCACAGGGACTGTGCTTGTTCGGCTTCCTGCTTCAGGTGCCTTGACTGATGTATTCTATTCTATATCTATTCTATTCTATATGTATTCTATTCATATCGGGAAGCGTTTCCATGCCCTTCAAAATGCCTCATCTCTGAGTAACTTCTTATTTTCGGTTTCATACCTGCTACTGGAGATGCTTCTCCGCTCATACTGACCTGGAACACCAGGCTATCTAATCACGAGTAGCGGCCAATTCACTTTTTGCCTATTTTAAATAAATGTAGTATGTAAACATTCACTCTGCAGTCCTCTCAGTCCAAATGGGAACTAAGTTGCAAAAAACAGGCTGTTGTGAATACAATGTTTTTGTGATGTCACAAAACCCAGTATATTCACATACATTTAGCTCCAGCCATTGGCACAGGCGTTGTAAGGACCGTTTCAGGCTGGACTGCGTTTTGAGTGAAGCAGCCACTCAGAACAGAGGTAATGTCCATCAGTCAGAGTCAGATTTACTGGCCAAGACACACACGGAGTCTTCCGGCTGCTGGTGTCTCTGATATTTAGTATACAGACATTGTACAAATCATTTACAGGCAATATGCACAGCATACGCAGTAAACACATAATGAACAGGCACAGTGATATTAATAACTGACCGACTTTAAATGAAAATGGATTGAGATTAAAGTGGAAATGTAAAACTAAATGACTATTTTAGCTGCATAAAACCGCACGTCCTTCACACACACAAGAACAGAGTATCTGGGATATGGGCCTTTCTCTCTGAAGCGCGCTCACGATCCAAACATGAAACAGAGCTCAGCAGCTTTTGCTGTGACCGCTCTACAGCGTTATCCCACATATCTCGGCTGAGAGGCTCCCACTGTGCCCTTCTCGCCTCTCTCCTGTTTTTCTGTTGCTGACGTGCAGCAGCTTTTGCGGGTGGGGGAGGGAAAGGGGGTGAGCGGCGGGTTAAATAAGCAGTCTCTGTTTTCCTTTTCTCCTTCACCCCCACCCCCTCCTTGTTTTTCAGAACGGTTCTTCCTGTCTCAGGGGCGGCGTGGTGACTGCTCCTGCCTGAAATCCGCAGACAGACACTTGCTTTACACGCTGTGGGTCTCCTGCATTGACTTGTAACAAATCATAGCCCCCGGGGGGGGATGGGGGGGGATTAATGGAGGAGGCTGGGTCTCACTAACTTATCATTATCAGAGGCGTAGCCATACAGCTGCTATTTTATAGAATTCAAGAGCCAGGGCTGTTTCTGAACATTTGGGGGCCCTAAGCAAAATCCTACTTGCCGTCCCTCCACCCACCTCAATCATGTTGTCTTGGGTATGTAAGAAAAACAATGAATGCTTAACTAATTTTGATCTACGGGGAAAAAATCCATATTTTCCACATTAATACTGAGCAAATTTGA
>NC_051215.1:50958783-50963783 GCF_015220715.1 Pygocentrus nattereri | reverse complement strand
GACTTCTTAAACATTAGCCATTTTCTCTCACTGCCTCAGAGGTACAGACACCTACTCATGTACCACTGAGCCACGTCTGGTTCTACAGAGTTTCAAAAGCATGTATTGACCTTCAGGTCAGCTTAGGGAAAAATACACAGCCTACTCTTAGCTATGTAGAAGGGCTCTGGTAGTGTAGTGTGAAGACGGTGCTGAAAGCCTGAAACTGCATCATGCAGCACTGAACATCCTGTCATTAGCATACTGGATGTTTACTCATGTCAGGGAAATTAATCGAACATAGTTGCTTAGAATTGAATTAAACTGAAGTGTATTTAAGTGGCATGATGTAAGGTGCCCTGCAAAGTCGGTCACAGGAGTATTTTTTAAAATATCTAATCAATCATGTGACCAATCATGTGACCATGCCGTAATAACATCATTTTAGATGATGGACAGGAAAGTGAAACAGATGATGGTTATTGGGTGGTTGAAGTGGAGATCCTCCTGGTTATGTAAGGTTGGTGTTTTTTATTTTGTCAGGTAACCACCTGAGCCATGACAACAACCAAACACGCTTCTTGAAGCTACTGTTTCTGTAAACAGCTGTAAACAAACTTCTGTGACTTTCGTGCCCTAATATCTGTTTAAATGGCTGCTTGAGAGTGTTTATTCTTCTCTCTTAGCCCTGGAATTTTCATTTTATCCTCTCTGACCCCCAAATTTTACACAAAGTGGAGATTTCTTTGGGATCCGAAGAATAAAAACTCATAACATGCAACTAATTTGCGTGAAGGTTGCACTTTGTAAAGCCGGCCTTATACTATTTATATAAAGCGTCACTTAACAGAACCCTTTAAATGCTCTTTTTTCACTGGATATTCCATAATAAGTTCATAAATTATTTAATCTTTAGTCAACTAATTACGCTAGCCACATATTGTCTTGTATTTATGAATAACCTGCACTTTCTTAGTGTGTACCCCCATTTACTTCTGATTCACCCTCGAATTCGTTCTGGAACCGGTCCTAATCTGAGTCTACCTGCAAATTCTTAGGACGTAATTCTTGATTGATCCATGAAATTTACAACCCCATTTCCAAAAAAGTTGGGACACTGTGCAAGATGTATATTAAACGAAATGCATATATGTGCAAATAATTAAAAACCCTATATTTCATTGAAAATAGTAGACGACAAATCAAATGTTGAAACTGGTCAATTTTATTGTTTTTTGAAAAATATATGCCCATTTTGAACTTGATGCCAATAACACATTCAAAAAAAGCTGAGATGGGGCCAATAAAAGGCTGGTAAAGTGTTTACTGCTGAAAAACACCTGGTGGTTAATTGGCCAAAGGTAAATAACATGATTGGGTATATAAAGGGCATCTCAGAGAGTTCACCAATTAGTTAGAGATTACGTGAGCAAACAGTTCAGCAATTCAAGAATAACGCTTCTCAACATAAAAGAGCAAAAAACATTTGTTTTTCATCGTCTATGGTAAATAATGATGTTAAAAGATTCAGAGAATCTGGAGAGAAAACCAGTATTCCCTGATCTTTGGGCCTTCAGACGGCACTGCATTAAAATCAGACATGATTCTCTAGTGGAAATCGCTGCATGAGCTCAGAAACACTTCTGAGAGCCACTGTCCATGAAAATAGTGCACATGGCATGGGTGACGTGCACATGTTCTGGCAACATATGTGCCATACAGATGATGTCTTTATCAGGGAAGGCCTTGCTTATTTCACCAAGACAGTGTCAAACGACAGTCTGCACGTATTACAACAGCACTGCTCTGTAAAAGACTTCTTAACAGGGTTCGGGTGTTAAACTGGCCTGTCTGCAGTCCAGACCTGTCACCACTGAAAACATTTGCCACATTGTGAAATGAAAAATACAACAAAGGAGCCCCCGAAGTGCTGAGCAGCTGAAATCCTGTATCAAACAGTTACGAGAAACCATTTCACTTTCAAAGCTACAGCAGTTGGTCTCCTCAGCTCCCAAACGCTTACAGAATGTTGTGAAAAGAAGAGGTGATGAAACACGATGGTAAACATGCCCCCATCCCAAGTATTTTCGGATGTGTTGTCTGCATCAAACTAATATTAAAAAAATAAACAACATTTTTCAGTTTCAACATTTGATTTGTTGTCTTTGTAGTATTTACTTTAAATATATGATTTACAAGATTTGCACATAATTGCATCCTATTTTTATTTACATTACAGCGTCCCAACTTTTTTGGAAATGGGATAGTTAGTCTTTCATTGCTTTCTTATAGCATCGAGGCAAACATTGCATTTCTCCGCTGCTTTCTGGTCTGAGAAATTGTAGTGATTCTGTTTGATTGCGTCTGACAGGCAGCCTCATCTCCCAGAGTGGTGGCAGACTTTGGGATGTGAATAATTGATGTAGTGATGCAGAGGCAGAAAGTCGTGGGCTGAAAACAGACCAGCCTGCTCTCCATTCAGTATGAAATCGATTGATCCCTCAGAGAACCAGGACTCAGGTAGCCATGACAACTATTAGAGAGTGCCTACGCCATCCAGGAAGGGCCAGGGGGTGGGCTAAAGGGAGCAGCCTCTCGTATTTTAGCATGAAATAAAAATCAAGCTACATTTCTCGGACGTTCCAGTGATGCCCTGCAAGGCTGTATTGTAATAAGGCTGCTTCACGTCTTTGAAAGCATCACCCATAAAGCCGTGCAGGCCTTAAATCTCATAAAGCAACCCGTGTATCTGGTGCCCATATACAAAAGCCACTTTATCCTAATAGTGTTAGCACATTTAGATGGAACTTGATTTGCTGCGCTGAAATTGTTTTAAGATGGCAAATGTAATTTATTAGAGGCATCGTGGCCTCAAACCCTGTTGCTGGTTCACAAAGACCACATCCACCATTCTCTGCATGCATCACATCACCAGGGCAACCACGCTCTCTCTTCAGATGGCAGCTACCATGTTGCTAAGCAACGGCTCTGTTACAAACCAGGGAGGAGGCATGTGATAAAGGGAAGGGGAGGGGTGGGTGGAGGGGGAGGGGTGGGTGGAGGGGGTTTGCGATGGTTTTATAGAAAAGGGAAAATAACACATGATGCATGTGAGGTGAAGGAAAAGGGAACTATATCATAAGAATCCATTTATATGATATGAAATTGAAAGCAAAAGCCTTCTAACATCTCTCATTTCATTTTATGCTTGTAAACAACAAAAGGTAGAGCACAAACACCCTCTGCTTACTTACTCTTACTCTAAGGCACACAAACCAGTAAAGCATGATAAGAGCACCACTGATGCGTTCGTTTAAAATACCACAGTGACCCACTGACCATGCCATGGTGATATGTCAGGAAATCCATTTACATTTTTATTAATATAAAAGAACTGCTCTGAAATAAGTATTATACTTTTGAGGCCCTTGATATGCTCACCACCTTGTAAATGCAATATTGCTAAGTTGAATAAGTTACTGACACACAGGTGAAATGTTAGAGGGCCATAGCCTAAATTTGTCGTGCATTTATTTCCCACTATTGAGGGTTTATGTTCTAAGATCAGTCATGATTCATTTTTCCATGACTATTTCTAACCTCTCCTCATCCCTTAGAATTAAACAGCTTTTGTTACTAAGACTTCATATTTAATGTATTTAAATCAGGTCTCTGTTATGACTGGCCCTGAATTGTTGCTCATTCACAGGCATTTCAGGCTGAAACACTCCTTATAATTTCATAACTGAAGGCTAAACTGCTTCAGGCTGGACAGGTGAATGTATGTAAATATAAAATGTAAAAATAAATATATGAATGTTTTTGCAGTTTTCACATATGAACTGTGTATTGGAATGGTATGTTATAAAAAACTAAACGTGTACATATTGATATGGGTCATCTAAAGAAAATTCAGGGTACACTTCTGGTACTGGAAGGCTGGTGTCCATCACAGTTTGGTGTTTTACCTGCTGAGACACACCTGATCACACATCTAATAACCGCTGGGTTTAGTGGGTTTTTCTGAACTGCGCTGGACGCCGGCCCTCCTGGCCCTCCTGGCCCGGAGTTTACACCCCCTGATTTAGATAATGAAGAGTCAAGACAGACATCTTTGTGCTTAATGAGTTGACCAGTTTGTCTCCAGGGGATTTCAGTGAACTGTAGCATCAACTATAACATTTGATTTATCTGTGCTTGGGAAACCACCGAGGGAAGGCGGATGATAAAACGCACCTGAGACGCCACAGAGTTTCACACTCGGTGTGTATGTGCCTGTGTGTGTCTGTGAAACAGAAAGAGAGATCATAAGCATCGCATGAGCTCTCCAGTGACTCATTTCATGACTTATCTTTCTGTAGGAGTTCAGAGCCAAAGAGAGGGAATGTCCATTTTGCTTTGATATGCATAGCAGGCGTGATTGAAGATGTTGAATTTGACAACAGATAAAACACACCAAGAGAGATACATTCTGAAAGTCTTTTTTCTCTCTCTCCTCTCGTTGGTTTCACTTGTGCACTATTGGTGTCATTACAAAATCTCCAAAACAGCGAAGGAGAGAGTTGAGTCTGTTTTATGTTCATTAGTTTTGTCTAATTATCACTTAAACGTTACTTAACTACTGACACTAAATCAGAGTCAATCAATGAAGATTCCTGCCTATACATTACAAATGCAGTCATTTTAAACACGTTTACTGTTCATAGACATTCATTATTCTTATGTACATCATTTGTATACTTATCATCACATTTGTTATTATTGAGCTGTTTTCTTAAATACTTACAGCAACATGCAAATCAGACTAATAATTTTAATGACACAATGGAAAAAAACTGCCATTGTAATATACAATGAAATGTGATCTCTATACCCAATCTATATCACAAAATACATACCACTGTTATTCAATTATTCCTGTGATTTCTTATGTGTTTTTTAATATCGACAAATAATGCATCAGACATCATAACAGTATGGTAACTCTAACTTTAGGCAAACTCTGTTTACCTACTTCTACA
>NC_051215.1:50946283-50953783 GCF_015220715.1 Pygocentrus nattereri | reverse complement strand
ATTTTGGGATACTAAGATTTAAATGGCTCAGATGTGCTGATTAGATGTCTGGCCCATACTTTATGAGATATTATTGATTGAGTAATTTCTGTGGTTGCCAATGGATGCATTGTCTGAATGTTTTGGAGCTCATTTTACAGGCAGTTCTCAGTTTCTTCAGAAGTTTAATTACCATATTGGAACATGCAGCCGTTCCCTTGCAAATACAAGACATCTTATATTTAAATTACAACAGAAGCTTAATACAGTATATCTGAGAAAAATGGCACATTCTATTCTATTCTATTCTATGTGAACTTTGAGTGTCATAAACTCTTATAAACATTGCACAGTAGATACACACACACCGGTCAGGCGTAACATTAAGACCACCTCCTCGTTTCTACAATCATTGTCCAGTTTATCAGCTCCACTGACCGGATAGCTGCACTCTGTAGTTCTACAGTTACAGACTGTAGTCCATCTGTTTCTCTGATACTCTGTTACCCTGTTCTTCAGTGGTCAGGACCCCCATGGACCCTCACAGAGTAGGTACTGTTTGGGTGTGGTGGTGTGTTAGTGTGTGTTGTGCTGGTCTGAGTGGATCAGACACAGCAGTGCTGCTGGAGTTTTTAAACACCTCAGTGTTGCTACTGGACTGAGAATAGTCCACCACCCAAAAATATCCAGCCGGCAGCATCCTGTGGGCAGCGTCCTGTGGGCAGCGTCCTGTGACCACTGATGAAGGACTAGAGGATGACCAGCACAAACTGTGCAGCAGCAGATGAGCTGTCGTCTCTGACTTTACATCTACAAAGTGGACCGACAAGGTAGGAGTGTCTAACAGAGTGGACAGTGAGTGGACACAGTGTTTAAACACTCCAGCAGCACTGCTGTGTCTGATCCACTCGCACCACCACGTCAGTGTTACTGCAGTGCTGAGAATGACCCACCACCCATGGGGTCCATGGGGGTCCTGACCACTGAAGAACAGGGTAACAGAGTATCAGAGAAACAGATGGACTACAGTCTGTAACTGTAGAACTACAGAGTGCAGCTATCCGGTCAGTGGAGCTGATAAAGTGGACAGTGAGTGTAGAAACGAGGAGGTGGTCAGAATGTTACTCCTGATCGTGTATACTCCTGTCTACTTACTGTCTCTCCACTGCACCACACAAGCTGTAGAAAACCAGCCTGTTCTTCATTTAAAATAGTAACATTTCTCACAGGCATCAACTCATATGATTTACCCATTTAAAACATGAATTTGGGGCAATTATGGTGCCATAAGGTTTAAATACGGGCAATTTAGTCAAATCCACGTCCCCCATAAACTCTGCTCAACAATTCTGCTACACTCTGTTTGGTTGTGTGGTTTTTAAACACTTACAT
The DNA here is from genome assembly GCF_015220715.1 of Pygocentrus nattereri. Taxonomy (NCBI): domain Eukaryota; kingdom Metazoa; phylum Chordata; class Actinopteri; order Characiformes; family Serrasalmidae; genus Pygocentrus; species Pygocentrus nattereri. The sequence continues at coordinate 50,952,412 of NC_051215.1, read as the reverse complement.
AACCTGAAAAGTAATCTGATCAGCCTGCAGGTGGTGTGAGCATAGTTATACTGATTTACAGATAATAATTTGTTGTGCTTTGACTGAACATGGACAAAACAGATATTGTGTCATTTGAGAAACAAGCCAAAACATCAGCATCCCACCTGCCACAACTGAAAAACTGTTATGCTGTAATCATCAGATTACAGAAAAAACATTAAAGACGCTGTATCTGGAGTGTACATACTTAAAAATGCAAAAATATGTTTACCTTTCAATCTCACTTCTCACCAAAGAAAAACATCACAGCAGAAAAATCTAAAGTGGACAAACTGCTGTTGTTGCAAAAGATTTAATGGTAGAAGTGTTTAATATGGGTATTAGTGCATTTATACAGTTTGGAGACAGTAAATATAAAGTTACTGACTCTATGATTTCTACAGATTAGAGTCAGTGTCCCTAGTACATCTGCTTCTAACACCCTGCCTCTTGTTTGAGTGCAGTGCACAGCAGTAACATGTGGTCACTAATTTTAGGAAGGAAGAAGCTGGCATAGCTTACATCAGCATATGTGACTAACGTTCACACACATCTGTGTTTTTGGTTTGGACCCACAATGGAATGTTGAAATGAGACACTTCCTTTTTAAAAAAAAATAGCAGCAGGGTGCTGAGGTCAGGACAGGAGGTGTTGCACTATGTCATTAGTCATCCTGTTTTATGACTCACTCTCATGTCTGTACATGTGGACATGTGTGTTAAACTAATCTGGCTTGGTAAAGTAAACAAGTGTGTACCCTGAAAATCTGGGTTTGCCAGAGCCTGTTTGTGTGAGAGGTGTATGCGTAAATCATTCTTTTGGGCTTGTTCCTATGTGCCTGTCTGTGAAAATTAGAACTGTGTGTTCTGTGTGTGTGTGTGTGTGTGTGTGTGTGTGTGTGTGTGTGTGTGTGTGTGTGTGTGTGTGTGTGTGTGTGTGTGTGCGTTTTGGGGGGCATGTGTATGTGTGTGCTCTCCTAAGCTCTTTGCCTCGCTGTAAATTGATCTGGCTGCTCAGTAGACTGAATGGAAAACTCCCAGAGGGAAAAGGGTGTGTGTGTGTGTGTGTGTGTGTGTGTGTGTGTGTGTGTGTGTGTAACAGTATGGGTTTTGCTCTTTGCATCAGCAGACAAGAGAGTATGGTCCTGTTGCCATTTGAAACATGGCAAATCTCCAGTGCCAGGCACGTTAAATACAAGCCAGTTCATCCCACATAGTTTCCTCTTAGGCAAAGTAAGAATATGAGAAGTGATGGTGTAATGACAAGTAAATTATGTAACTACCTTCTGACTAACTTCAGGACCTGACCTAACTACTAAACTATTTAAAAAATGCTATAGCAGATATCATACATGAACTTATCTGGACTACTGAGAATAAGAGGTTCCACATGGCTCTCTTCTAGGGTCACTACTATACTCCTTGCATATCGTTTTGCTAGGCACAAGCGCTAAAGTGGTAATATATTATTCTGTTGTGTTTGAAAATCTGCCAGCTAAGCTGTCACCTATTTGTGGTGGTAGCACTACTTTGGACAACAGCCTCCCCCCTAGTAATATCATGCATACTGTAGTAATATTTGATGATGGTTGAATGATTTTGAAAAAGTGGATATTGCCCCACCCTAGCTGAGAGTTCAAGTGCTCTGTGTGGGATTGAAGGCTTAGTTTCTGGCTTAGTCTCTCTCTCCTACAGCAGTGCACATCAATCTTATCTGTTTTAAACACCAGTAGTTAAAATGTTGGCATGCAATTTTGTTTTGTAAACACTGCATAAGAAGAGGCAGTTATACAGTATTCTACAGTGAAGATTTGTAAATGTACAGACTTGCATTTATATTTCTCAGTATAAATTTAGACCTTCATTCATTAAGAGCTTCATGATCACTTTAACGTGTAAACTGTTTAAACTACTCACCCCTCCCCACCACATCCTCCAGTGTTTGTCTGCTCTTTTGTACAAATGCTGCACATCCCCCATTTCCTGTGAGACACTCATCTAGCCAATCAGCTGTGCAGCCTGTGACTCTCCTCATGGCTTCCTACAGCACTGTGCTGTTTTAGAGCCAAGGCAGGGCAAGTCACAGAGAAACACTGACTCAGCACAAATCTTAGCCCTTCAACCCTTCAGTGATTCACACACTGCTTTAGTATGACGGAGAGAGAAAGAGAGAGGCTACCATACTTTTAATGCTACCATGAAGCTCTATTGTTTACATTTTCTAAAGCCTGTTAAATGCCTTTCACAGCCTATGTGTTTTGCATGTGTGTGTGTGTGTGTGTGTGAGTGTGTGAGACAGAGAGAGAGAAAGGGAGAGCGAGGGGGAGGGGGAATGTGCTGGTTTGCATGTTTGAGAGATAACAAAGTGATGTTTCCATGAGGTCATCTGTTCTGTTGCTGCAGGCGGTTTAACTGGGTGGGGATTTTTATTCTGGATTTCCCTCAACGTGGTCATGTGTCTCTACCACTGTCCTAGTTTCTCTCTCTCTCTCTCTCTCTCTCTCTCTCTCTCATACAATGTGGGTTTGACAGTTTGACAATGACTGTATGGACAGTAAATACTATACTAGAGCTTTCACCTAACTTCACCTCTCTTGAATGAGAATTAAACAGAGATAACTACCTGCATCATCTGTGTTCTTTATTCAGTGGTATCTAATCTGAAGTAGCTGAAATAGTGAATGCATTGTGACTAGTTGGAAAAACTAACTTATCTAGCACACATACACTATATTTCCAAAAGTATTCGCTCCTCTGCCTTCACACACATATGAACTTGTGTGGCATCCCATTTTTAATCCATAGGGTTTAATATGATGTCGGCCTTCTGGGAAGGCTTTCTACAAGGGTTATGAGCATTTGTGAGGTCAGACACTGATGTTGGACGAGAAGGCCTGGCTCACAGTCTCCGCTCTAATTCATCCCAAAGGTGTTCTGTGGGGTTGAGGTCAGGACTCTGTGCAGGCCAGTCAAGTTCTTCCACACCAAACTGGCTCATCCGTGTCTTTATGGACCTGCTTTGTGCACTGGTGTGCAGTCATGTTGGAACAGGAAGGGGCCGTCCCCAAACTGTTCCCACAAAGTTGGGAGTGTGAAATTGTCCAAAATCTTTTGGTGCTGAAGCTTTAAGAGCTCCTTTCACTGGAACTAAGGGGCCGAGCCCAACTCCTGAAAAACAACCCCACACCATGATCCCCCCTCCACCAAACTTTACACAGGGCACAATGCAGTCAGACAAGTACCGTCTCCTGGCAACCGCCAAACCCAGACTCGTCCATCAGATTTCCAGACGGAGCAGCGTGATTGGTCACTCCAGAGAACACGTCTCCACTGCTCTAGAGTCCAGTGGCGGCGCTTTACTCCACTGCATTCCACGCTTTGCACTGCACTTGGTGATGTAAGGCTTGGACGCAGCTGCTCGGCCATGGAAGCCCATTCCATGAAGCTCTCTACGCTGTTCTTGAGCTGATCTGAAGGCCACATGAAGTTTGGAGGTCTGTAGTGATTGACTCTGCAGAAAGTCGGTGACCTCTGCGCACTATGCCCCTCAGCATCCGCTGACCGCTCTGTCATTTTACGTGACCGACCACTTCGTGGCTGAGTTGCTGTCGTTCCCAATCTCTTCCACTTTGTTATAATCCCACTGACAGTGGACTGTGGAATATTTAGTAGTGAGGAAATTTCCCGACTGGACTTGCTGCCCAGGTGGCGTCCGATCACGGTACCACGCTGGAATTCACTGAGCTCCTGAGAGCGACCCATTCTTTCACTAATGTCTGTAGAAGCAGTCTGCAGGCCGAGGGGCTCGGCTTTATACACCTGTGGCCATGGAAGTGACTGGAACACCTGAATTCAGTGAGCTGGATGGGTGACGGAATACTTTTGGAAATTGTAATTGAAATAGTGTAAGTGTAACTAAAGCAAGTTATATAAATATATCACCCACTAACTTTACATTCATGGTGAAATTTCACCATGAATTTCATATGGAATGTTATCCATTTAGTGTGTTGCATTTAAGTAGTTTTACATAATTTTCTATTACAATCCATTATGGGACAAATTTAGGTCCAACCGACATGGGTGGTAACATATTATATATGCGCATATTATATGCACATTCTAATGTGTATGCTTGTACTTGTGTATTCTGTGGACTAGATCTGTAGATGCTGGTGAACTTTTTAGGTCATGTCCCGTTCACGTCATATCATTTAAAAGACAAAATTCTCGCTTCATTAAAATTCATTATTTTTGCCCATCTCAAAATGTGTTCTGATAGGAGAAAAATGAACAAATAATAATATACGGTTTTCCCTCCTCCTCTCATTAATTATCAGATTAGTTTCAGACACTCTCTGTGTGTCATAAGAGAACAGATTCACATTGACGTGCAACAATTTGACTCCACATTTCCCTTGACTTCTCTTACACACACTGACACACACAAAATCTCTTATTGACTTGATACGACACTCAAACGTCTAATCACGCCATTTAAATGGTTATGTGAATGAACTCCAGTTGAACTCTATGTCACTTAACCATGTCAAATGACTGATCTAAAGCTGATCATTCCATGCATTCTGTGTATTCTGTAGCCATCTCCTCTATTCTCCAGCCCTGGTCGAGCACATGACATTCAAACAAAGCCCCTTTGTCTAAACAGTTGCCTTCATGGTCAAATGCGTGATGTTATGGTCTAACGGGCTTAGAAAATCTGGTGGGGTGACTTTGTTAAGCTTCTCCTGACCTTAAGTGACACTCTGCTGAGTTGGGTGCAGCATAGAAATGGTGAAACTGTAATACAGTAGAGATGGCATGGAAGTTATTGGATATTGTGGTATGAAACCCAAGTCAACTTTGGACCGCTATTGCACCAGATCACACTGCTCTGATCTGAAAGTTTCACTTCTGACCAGTCCCTTTCCAATTCTATAACTGTCCAATAACAGTGTATTGCTGGTGGCTTCACTTGACATGGCATGAATCAGCCCAGAGACTGGAGCACACACAGGCCTCTGTTTACATTGGCTGTACTTTACACCTCCTTAGAAATTGTTAACCAAATAGGAATCATGTGAAGATTGCCAAGCATTTGGTTTGTGATTTGACCTTTGCTGACCCGCATTTGTTGCAGCTTTGCTTCTACTTACTTATGTTACTTTATTGAGAAGAAGACATTAAAGAAAAAAGGAGGAGGGTCTGAAGACAGAAAGGGATAGTGGCTGTTATTATGAGGTCAAAGTAGGTGGATGATGGCAGTATGACAGTTGCTTCAGGCTTTGACAGGTGTCCACTGCACCCCTACTTTCTCTGGGCATAAATAACTTTAACGACTCCTGTTAATACCAAGTGATAACAATTGTGTCTGTTCCTGAATATGTTCACGGTGGGTATGTTGGCATCAGCTCCAGATTTGTGAAGAAATACTTGCTTGAGGCAAGGTCAAAGCTGGGTGGCGTGAATAATGTGGACATCCGTAGCCAGCAGCAGAAGCAGTTCCTCACTGCGCTCACTGCAAGGTCTTTTTTTAATACATTTAATTGACCATAGCGACTTTGAAAGGAAACCAGGGAGATGACGTCGCTAAAACCTACAGAATATGAGAACAGTTATTTTCTTAATCTGATTTCTATGGATGAACGCTAATAAAATCATGTGACACAATTTTATTCTAACATATTGAGCCCCAGTCGCATTGCAGTGTATTTGACTTGATTAATTACTTGACTCGAAAATTGTTCACCAATAAAATCCTCCATTTTGATGCAGTAAATAATTTAGCAGTAGTCTAGAATTCCTGCTGTACCTAGCCAAACTGAAAATGAGAAACCTGTGCAACGTGGTGGCTACCGAGCTAGCTCATTCACCAACAATAAATGGTAGAAATACAAAATAAACGGTTCTGAAATTTAATCCACATCAAGCAAACCGTTCCGCCTCTCTTCTATATTAATTTATGGCCAGGATGAAAGAAATGGTCATGCCTAGACACTGCTAAAATGATAGTGTCCTCTCTTTGGCTCTTCAGTGCTGCTATACAAAGGCCTGCTCCTCCAGAGGTCATCACAGCCAAAACAGCTCTGCTTTAACCACGGACTGGCGA